>NC_092775.1:57012658-57027658 GCF_047496795.1 Chiloscyllium punctatum
TGTGACTACCTCAGTGTGAGTGTGTGTGTGTGTGTGTGTGTGTGTGTGTGTGTATGTGTGTGTGTTAGACTACCTCAGTGTGTGTCTGTGTGACTACCTCAGTGTGTGTGTGTGTGTGTGTGATTACCTCAGCCTGTGTGTGTTTGTGACTTATCAGTGTGTGGGTGTGTGCGTGACGACCTCAGTGTGTGTGTGTGTGTGTGTGTGTGTGTGTGACTACCTCAGTGTGTGTGCGACTACCACAGTGTGTGTGTGTTTGTGACTACCTAAGAGTGTGTGTGTGTATGTGTGTGTGTGTGTGACTACCTCAGTGTGTGTGTGTGTGTGAGACTACCTCAGTGTGAGTGTGTGTGCGCGCGCGCATGTGTGTGTGTGTGTGTGTGTGTGACTACCTCAGTATGTGCGTGTGTGTGTGTGACTACCTCAATGTGTGTGTGTCACTACCTCAGTGTGTGTGTGACTACCTCAATGAGTGTGTGTGTGTGTGTGTGTGACTACCTCAATGAGTGTGTGTGTGTGTGTGTGTGACTACCTCAGTATGTCCGTGTGTGTGTGTGTGACTACCTCAATGTGTGTGTGTGTGTGTGTGTGTGTGTGTGTGAGACTACCCCTGTGTGTGTGTATCAGTGTGTGTGTGTGTGTCTGACTACCTCTATGTGAGTGGGTGTGTGTGAGAGAGACTACCTCGGGGTGTGTGTGTGTGTGTGTGTGTGTGTGTGTTTGATTACCTCAGCCTGTGTGTGTTTGTGACTTATCAGTGTGTGTGTGTGTGTGTGTGTGTGTGACGATCTCAGTGAGTGTGTGTGTGTGTCTGTGTGTGTGTGTGACTACCTCAGTGTGTGTGTGTATGTGACTACCTAAGAGTGTGTGTGTGTGTGTGTGTGTGTGTGTGTGACGACCTCAGTGTGTGTGTGTGTGTGTGTGTGTGACTACCTCAGTGTGAGTGTGCTTGTGCGTGTGCGACAACCTCAGTGTGTGTGTGTGTGTGTGTGTGACAACCTCAGTGTGAGTGTGCTTGTGCGTGTGCGACTACCTCAGTGTGTGTGTGTGTGTGTGACAACCTCAGTGTGAGTGTGCTTGTGCGTGTGCGACTACCTCAGTGTGTGTGTGTGTATGTGAGACTACATCAGTGTGTGTGTGTGGCTATTTCAGTGTGTGTGTGTGACTACCTCAGTGTGTGTGTGTGACTACCTCAGTGTGTGTGTGTGTGTGTGTGTGTGTGTGTTAGACTACCTCAGTGTGTGTGTGTGTGTGTGTGTGTGTGTGACTACCTCTGTGTGTGTGTATCAGTGTGTGTGTGTGTGTGTCTGACTGCCTCTGTGTGAGTGGGTGTGTGTGAGAGAGACTACCTCGGTGTGTGTGTGTGAATACCTCAGTGTGTGTGTGTGTGTGTGTGTGTGTGTGACTACCCCTGTGTGTGTGTATAAGTGTCTGTGTGTGTGTCTGACTACCTCTGTGTGAGTGTGTGTGTTTGTGAGAGAGACTACATCAGTGTGTGTGTGACTACCTCAGTGTGAGTGTGTGTGTGTGTGTGTCACTACCTCTGTGTGTGTTTTTGTGTGTGTGTGCGTGTGTGTGACTACCTCAATATGTGTGTGTGTGTGTGACTTCCTCAGTGTGTGTGTGTGACTACCTCAGTGTGTGTGTGTGTGTGTGACTACCTTAGAGTGTGTGTGTGTGTTTGTGTGTGTGTGTGTGTGACTACATCAGTGTGTGTGTGTGTGTGTGTGTGACCAACTCAGTGTGTGTGTGTGTGTGTGACTACCCCTGTGTGTGTATCAGTGTGTGTGTGTGTGTGTGTGACTACATCAGTGTGTGTGTGACCAACTCAGTGTGTGTGTTTGTGTGTGTGTGTGACTACCTCTGTGTGAGTGTGTGTGTGTGTGTGTGTGTGTGTGAATACCTCAGTGTGAGTGTGTGTGTTTGTGAGAGAGACTACCTCAGTGTGTGTGTGACTACCTCAGTGTGTGTGTGTGTTTTTGTGAGACAACATCAGTGTGTGTGTGTGACTACCCCTGTGTGTGTGTGAGTGACTGTGTGTGTGTGTGTGTGTGTGTGACTACCTCAGTGTGTGTGTGTGTATGTGAGACTACATCAGTGTGTGTGTGTGGCTATTTCAGTGTGTGTGTGTGACTACCTCAGTGTGTGTGTGTGTGTGTGTTAGACTACCTCAGTGTGTGTGTGTGTGTGTGTGTGACCAACTCAGTGTGTGTGTGTGACTACCCCTGTGTGTGTATCAGTGTGTGTGTGTGTGTGTGTGTGTGTGACTACATCAGTGTGTGTGTGTGTGTGTGTGACAACCTCAGTGTGAGTGTGCTTGTGCGTGTGCGACTACCTCAGTGTGTGTGTGTGTGTATGTGAGACTACATCAGTGTGTGTGTGTGGTTATTTCAGTGTGTGTGTGTGTGTGTGTGTTAGACTACCTCAGTGTGTGTGTGTGTGTGTGTGTGTGTGTGTGTGTGACTACCTCAGTGTGTGTGTGTGTGTGACTACCTCAGTGTGTCTGTGTGACTACCTCAGTGTGTGTGTTTGTGTCACTACCTCTGTGTGTGTTTTTGTGTGTGTGTGCGTGTGTGTGACTACCTCAACGTGTGTGTGTATGTGTGTGTGTGTGTGTGACTTCCTCAGTGTGTGTGTGTGACTACCTCAGAGTGTGTGTGTATGTGTGTGTGTGTGTGTGACTTCCTCAGTGTGTGTGTGTGACTACCCCTGTGTGTGTGTGTGTGTGTGTGTGTGACTACATCAGTGTGTGTGTGTGTGTGTGACTACCCCTGTGTGTGTATGTGTGTGTGTGTGTGTGTGTGTCTGACTACCTCTATGTGAGTGGGTGTGTGTGAGAGAGACTACCTCGGGGTGTGTGTGTGTGTGTGTGTGTGTGTGTGTGTTTGATTACCTCAGCCTGTGTGTGTTTGTGACTTATCAGTGTGTGTGTGTGTGTGTGTGTGTGTGTGACTCCCTCAGTGTGTGTGTGTGACTACCTCAGTGTGAGTGTGTGTGTGTGTGTTAGACTACCTCAGTGTGTGTGTCTGTGTGTGTGTGTGACGACCTCAGTGAGTGTGTGTATGTGACTACCTAAGAGTGTGTGTGTGTGTGTGTGTGTGTGTGACTACCTCAGTGTCTGTGTGTGTGTGTGTGACGACCTCAGTGAGTGTGTGTATGTGACTACCTAAGAGTGTGTGTGTGTGTGTGTGTGTGACTACCTCAGTGTCTGTGTGTGTGTGTGTGTGTGTCTGTGTGTGTGTGTGACTACCTCAGTGTGTGTGTGTATGTGTGTGTGTGTGTGTGTGTGTGTGTGTGTGTGTGTGTGTGTGTGTGTGATTACCTCAGCCTGTGTGTGTTTGTGACTTATCAGTGTGTGTGTGTGTGTGTGACGACCTCAGTGTGTGTGTGTGTGTGTGTGTGTGTGTGTGTGTGTGACAACCTCAGTGTGAGTGTGCTTGTGCGTGTGCGACTACCTCAGTGTGTGTGTGTGTGTGTGACAACCTCAGTGTGAGTGTGCTTGTGCGTGTGAGACTACATCAGTGTGTGTGTGTGGCTATTTCAGTGTGTGTGTGTGACTACCTCTGTGTGTGTGTGTGTGTGTGTGTGTGTGTGTGTGTGTGTGTGACTACCTCAGAGTGTGTGTGTGTGTGTGTGTGTGTGTGTGTGTGACCAACTCAGTGTGTGTGTGTGTGTGACTACCCCTGTGTGTGTGTGTGTGTGTGTGTGTGTGTGACTACATCAGTGTGTGTGTGTGTGTGTGTGACTACCCCTGTGTGTGTATGTGTGTGTGTGTGTGTGTGTGTGTGTGTCTGACTACCTCTATGTGAGTGGGTGTGTGTGAGAGAGACTACCTCGGGGTGTGTGTGTGTGTGTGTTTGATTACCTCAGCCTGTGTGTGTTTGTGACTTATCAGTGTGTGTGTGTGTGTGTGTGTGTGTGTGTGTGAGACTCCCTCAGTGTGTGTGTGTGACTACCTCAGTGTGAGTGTGTGTGTGTGTGTGTGTTAGACTACCTCAGTGTGTGTGTCTGTGTGTGTGTGTGACGACCTCAGTGAGTGTGTGTATGTGACTACCTAAGAGTGTGTGTGTGTGTGTGTGTGTGACTACCTCAGTGTCTGTGTGTCTGTGTGTGTGTGTGACTACCTCAGTGTGTGTGTGTATGTGACTACCTAAGAGTGTGTGTGTGTGTGTGTGTGTGTGTGACTACCTCAGTGTGTGTGTGTGTGTGTGTGTGTGTGTGTGTGTGTGATTACCTCAGCCTGTGTGTGTTTGTGACTTATCAGTGTGTGGGTGTGTGTGTGACGACCTCAGTGTGTGTGTGTGTGTGTGACAACCTCAGTGTGAGTGTGCTTGTGCGTGTGCGACAACCTCAGTGTGAGTGTGCTTGTGCGTGTGAGACTACATCAGTGTGTTTGTGTGGCTATTTCAGTGTGTGTGTGTGACTACCTCTGTGTGTGTGTGTGTGTGTGACTACCTCAGAGTGTGTGTGTGTGTGTGTGTGTGTGTGACCAACTCAGTGTGTGTGTGTGTGTGTGTGACTACCCCTGTGTGTGTGTGTGTGTGTGTGTGTGTGACTACATCAGTGTGTGTGTGTGTGTGTGTGTGACTTCCTCAGTGTGTGTGTCTGACTACCTCTGTGTGAGTGTGTGTGTTTGTGAGAGAGACTACATCAGTGTGTGTGTGACAACCTCAGTGTGAGTGTGCTTGTGCGTGTGCGACTACCTCAGTGTGTGTGTGTGTATGTGAGACTACATCAGTGTGTGTGTGCGACTACCTCAGTGTGTGTGTGCGACTACCTCAGTGTGTGTGTGTGTGTGTGTGTTAGACTACCTCAGTGTGTGTGTGTGTGTGTGTGTGTGTTAGACTACCTCTGTGTGTGTGTGTATCAGTGTGTGTGTGTGTGTGTGTCTGACTACCTCTGTGTGAGTGGGTGTGTGTGAGAGAGACTACCTCGGTGTGTGTGTGTGAATACCTCAGTGTGTGTGTGTGTGTGTGTGTGTGTGTGTGTGTGTGTGTGACTACCCCTGTGTGTGTATCAGTGTGTGTGTGTGTGTGTGTGTGTGTGTGTGACAACCTCAGTGTGAGTGTGCTTGTGCGTGTGCGACTACCTCAGTGTGTGTGTGTGTATGTGAGACTACATCAGTGTGTGTGTGTGGCTATTTCAGTGTGTGTGTGTGACTACCTCAGTGTGTGTGTATGACTACCTCAGTGTGTGTGTGTGTGTGTGTGACTACCTCTGTGTGTGTGTATCAGTGTGTGTGTGTGTGTGTGTCTGACTACCTCTGTGTGAGTGGGTGTGTGTGAGAGAGACTACCTCGGTGTGTGTGTGTGAATACCTCAGTGTGTGTGTGTGTGTGTGTGTGACTTCCTCAGTGTGTGTGTCTGACTACCTCTGTGTGAGTGTGTGTGTTTGTGAGAGAGACTACATCAGTGTGTGTGTGACTACCTCAGTGTGAGTGTGTGTGTGTGTCACTACCTCTGTGTGTGTTTTTGTGTGTGTGTGCGTGTGTGTGACTACCTCAATGTGTGTGTGTATGTGTGTGTGTGTGTGTGACTTCCTCAGTGTGTGTGTGTGACTACCTCAGTGTGTGTGTGTGTGTGTGTGACTACCTCAGAGTGTGTGTGTGTGTTTGTGTGTGTGTTTGTGTGTGTGTGTGTGTGTGACTACATCAGTGTGTGTGTGTGTGACCAACTCTGTGTGTGTGTGTGTGTGTGACTACCCCTGTGTGTGTATCAGTGTGTGTGTGTGTGTGTGTGTGTGACTACATCAGTGTGTGTGTGTGTGTGTGTGTGTGTGTGTGTGTGTGTGTGAGACTACCTCAATGTGTGTGTGTGTGTGTGAATACCTCAGTGTGAGTGTGTGTGTTTGTGAGAGAGACTACCTCAGTGTGTGTGTGACTACCTCAGTGTGTGTGTGTGTTTTTGTGAGACAACATCAGTGTGTGTGTGTGACTACCCCTGTGTGTGTATCAGTGTGTGTGTGTGTGTGTGTGTGTGTGTGACTACCCCTGTGTGTGTGTGAGTGACTGTGTGTGTGTGTGTGTGACTACCTCAGTGTGTGTGTGTGTATGTGAGACTACATCAGTGTGTGTGTGTGGCTATTTCAGTGTGTGTGTTAGACTACCTCAGTGTGTGTGTGTGTGTGTGTGTGTGTGTGTGACAACCTCAGTGTGAGTGTGCTTGTGCGTGTGCGACTACCTCAGTGTGTGTGTGTGTGTGTATGTGAGACTACATCAGTGTGTATGTGTGGCTATTTCAGTGTGTGTGTGTGACTACCTCAGTGTGTGTGTGTGTGACTACCTCAGTGTGTGTGTGTGTGTGTGTGTGTGTGTGTGTGTGTTAGACTACCTCAGTGTGTGTGTGTGTGTGTGTGTGTGTGACTACCTCAGTGTGTGTGTGCGTGTGTGTGTGTGACTACCTCAGTGTGTCTGTGTGACTACCTCTGTGTGTGTGTGTGTGTGTGTCACTACCTCTGTGTGTGTTTTTGTGTGTGTGTGCGTGTGTGTGACTACCTCAACGTGTGTGTGTATGCGTGTGTGTGTGTGTGACTTCCTCAGTGTGTGTGTGTGACTACCTCTGTGTGTGTGTGTGTGTGTGTGTGACTACCTCAGAGTGTGTGTGTGTGTGTATGTGTGACCAACTCAGTGTGTGTGTGTGTGTGTGACTACCCCTGTGTGTGTGTGTGTGTGTGTGTGTGTGTGTGTGTGTGTGTGTGTGTGACTACATCAGTGTGTGTGTGTGTGTGTGTGTGACAACCTCAGTGTGAGTGTGCTTGTGCGTGTGCGACTACCTCAGTGTGTGTGTGTGTGTGTATGTGAGACTACATCAGTGTGTATGTGTGACTACCTCAGTGTGTGTGTGTGACTACCTCAGTGTGTGTGTGTGTGTGTGTGTGTGTGTGTTAGACTACCTCAGTGTGTGTGTGTGTGTGTGTGTGTGTGTGTGTGTGACTACCTCTGTGTGTGTGTGTATCAGTGTGTGTGTGTGTGTGTGTCTGACTACCTCTGTGTGAGTGGGTGTGTGTGAGAGAGACTACCTCGGTGTGTGTGTGTGAATACCTCAGTGTGTGTGTGTGTGTGTGTGTGTGTGTGACTACCCCTGTGTGTATGTATAAGTGTCTGTGTGTGTGTGACTACCTCTGTGTGAGTGTGTGTGTTTGTGAGAGAGACTACATCAGTGTGTGTGTGACTACCTCAGTGTGAGTGTGTGTGTGTGTCACTACCTCTGTGTGTGTTTTTGTGTGTGTGTGCGTGTGTGTGACTACCTCAATGTGTGTGTGTATGTGTGTGTGTGTGTGACTTCCTCAGTGTGTGTGTGTGACTACCTCAGAGTGTGTGTGTGTGTGTGTGTGTGTGACCAACTCAGTGTGTGTGTGTGTGTGTGACTACCCCTGTGTGTGTATCAGTGTGTGTGTGTGTGTGTGTGACTACCCCTGTGTGTGTATCAGTGTGTGTGTGACTACATCAGTGTGTGTGTGTGTGTGTGACTACATCAGTGTGTGTGTTTGTGTGTGTGTGTGTGACTACCGCTGTGTGAGTGTGTGTGTGTGTGTGTGTGAGACTACCTCAATGTGTGTGTGTGTGTGTGTGTGTGTGAATACCTCAGTGTGAGTGTGTGTGTTTGTGAGAGAGACTACCTCAGTGTGTGTGTGACTACCTCAGTGTGTGTGTGTGTGTTTGTGAGACTACATCAGTGTGTGTGTGTGACTACCCCTGTGTGTGTGTGTGAGTGACTGTGTGTGTGTGAGTGTGTGTGTGACTACCTCAGTGTGAGTGTGTGTGTGTGTGACTACCTCAGTGTGAGTATGTGAGTGTGTGTGTCACTACCTCAGTGTGTGTGTGACTACCTCAGTGTGAGTGTGTGTGTGTGTGTGACTACCTCAATGAGTGTGTGTGTGTGTGTGTGTGTGTTTGTGAGAGAGACTACCTCAGTGTGAGTGTGTGTGTGAGACTACATCAGTGTGTGTGTGTGACCACCCCTGTGTGTGTGTGTGTGTGTGTGACTACCTCAGTGTGAGTGTGCTTGTGCGTGTGCGACTACCTCAGTTTGTGTGTGTGTATGTGAGACTACATCAGTGTGTATGTGTGGCTATTTCAGTGTGTGTGTGTGACTACCTCAGTGTGAGTGTGTGTGTGTGTGTGTGTGTGTGTGTGTGTGTGTGTGTGACTACCTCAGTGTGTGTGTGCGTGTGTGTGTGTGACTACCTCAGTGTGTGTGTGTGTGTGTGATTACCTCAGCCTGTGTGTGTTTGTGACTTATCAGTGTGTGGGTGTGTGTGTGATGACCTCAGTGTGTGTGTGTGTGTGTGTGTGTGTGTGTGTGTGTGACTACCTCAGTGTGTGTGTGTGTGAGACTACCTCAGTGTGAGTGTGCGTGCGCGCGCGCGCGTGTGTGTTTGTGTGTGTGACTACCTCAGTATGTGCATGTGTGTGTGTGTGTCACTACCTCAGTGTGTGTGTGACTACCTCAATGAGTGTGTGTGTGTGCGTGTGTGTGTGTGTGTGTGTGTGAGACTACCCCTGTGTGTGTGTATCAGTGTGTGTGTGTGTGTGTGTGTCTGATTACCTCTGTGTGAGTGGGTGTGTGTGAGACAGACTACCTCGGTGTGTGTGTGTGAATACCTCAGTGTGTGTGTGTGTGTGTATGTGACTACCTCAGTGTCTGTCTGTGTGTGTGTGTGTGTGTGTGTGTGTGACCAACTCAGTGTGTGTGTGTGTGTGACTATCCCTGTGTGTGTATCAGTGTGTGTGTATGTGTGTGACTACCTCTGTGTGTGTGTGTGACTACCTCAGTGTGTGTGTGTGTGTGTCTGACTACCTCTGTGTGAGTGTGTGTGTGTGAGAGAGACTACCTCGGTGTGTGTGTGTGAATACCTCAGTGTGTGTGTGAGTGTGTGTGTGTGTGTGTCACTACCTCTGTGTGTGTGTGTATGTGTGTGTGTGTGTGTTTGTGTGTGTGTGTGTGTGTGTGTGTGTGTGTGTGACTACATCAGTGTGTGTGTGTGTGTGTGACTACATCAGTGTGTGTGTGTGTGTGACTACATCAGTGTGTGTGTGCGTGTGTGTGTGTGACTACCTCTGTGTGAGTGTGTGTGTGTGTGTGTGAGACTACCTCAATGTGTGTGTGTGTGTGTGAATACCTCAGTGTGAGTGTGTGTGTTTGTGAGAGAGACTACCTCAGTGTTTGTGAGACTACATCAGTGTGTGTGTGTGTGACTACCCCTGTGTGTGTATCAGTGTGTGTGTGTGTGTGTGTGTGTGTGACTACCCCTGTGTGTGTGTGAGAGACTGTGTGTGTGTGTGTGTGTGTGTGTGTGTGTGACTACCTCAGTGTGAGTGTGTGTGTGTGTGTGACTACCTCAGTGTGAGTGTGTATGTGTGTGTGACTACCTCAGTGTGAGTATGTGAGTGTGTGTGTCACTACCTCAGTGTGTGTGTGACTACCTCAGTGTGAGTGTGTGTGTGTGTGTGACTACCTCAATGAGTGTGTGTGTGTGTGTGTGTATATGTGTGTGAAAACATCAGTGTGTGTGTGTGTGTGTGTGTTTGTGAGAGAGACTACCTCAGTGTGAGTGTGTGTGTGTGTGTGTGAGAGAGACTACATCAGTGTGTGTGTGTGACCACCCCTGTGTGTGTGTGTGTGTGTGTGTGTGACTACCTCAGTGTGTGGGTGTGTGTTTGTGAGAGAGACTACCTCGGGGTGTGTGTGTGTGTGTAACTAATTCAGTGTGTTTGTTTGTGTGTGTGTGTGTGTGTGTGTGACTACCTCAGTGTGAGTGTGCTTGTGCGTGTGCGACTACATCAGTGTGTGTGTGTGGCTATTTCAGTGTGTGTGTGCGACTACCACACTGTGTGTGTGTTTGTGACTACCTAAGAGTGTGTGTGTGTGTGTGTGTGTGTGTGTGTGTGTGACTACCTCAGTGTGTGTGTGTGTGAGACTACCTCAATGAGTGTGTGTGTGTGCGTGTGTGTGTGTGTGAGACTACCCCTGTGTGTGTGTATCAGTGTGTGTGTGTGTGTGTGTGTCTGATTACCTCTGTGTGAGTGGGTGTGTGTGAGACAGACTACCTCGGTGTGTGTGTGTGAATACCTCAGTGTGTGTGTGTGTGTGACTACCTCAGTGTGTGTGTGCGTGTGTGTGTGTGTGAGACTACATCAGTGTGTGTGTGTGACCAACTCAGTGTGTGTGTGTGTGACTACCCCTGTGTGTGTATCAGTGTGTGTGTGTGAGTGACTACATCAGTGTGTGTGTGTGTGTGTGTGTGTGTGTGTGTGACTACCTCAGTGTGTGTGTGCGTGTGTGTGTGTGTGAGACTACATCAGTGTGTGTGTGTGACCAACTCAGTGTGTGTGTGTGTGACTACCCCTGTGTGTGTATCAGTGTGTGTGTGTGAGTGACTACATCAGTGTGTGTGTGCGTGTGTGTGTGACTACCCCTGTGTGTGTGTATCAGTGTGTGTGTGTGTGTCTGACTACCTCTGTGTGAGTGGGTGTGTGTGAGAGAGACTACCTCGGTGTGTGTGTGTGACTACCTCAGTGTGTGTGTGTGTGTGTGTGTGTGTGTGACTACCTCAGTGTGTGTGTGTGTGTGTGTGTGTGACTACCTCAGTGTGAGTGTGCTTGTGCGTGTGTGTGACTACGTGTGTGTGTGTGTGTGTGTGTGTGTGTGTGACTACGTGCGCGTGTGTGTGTGTGTTTGATTACCTCAGCCTGTGTGTGTTTGTGACTACCTCAGTGTCTGTGTGTGTGTGTGTGTGTATGTGACTACCTCAGTGTCTGTGTGTGTGTGTGTGTGTGTGTGTGTGACTACGTCAGTGTGTGTGTATGTGTGTGACTACGTGTGTGTGTGTGTGTGACTACCTGTGTGTGTGTGTGACTACGTGCGTGTGTGTGTGTGTGTGTGTTTGTGTTTGATTACCTCAGCCTGTGTGTGTTTGTGACTACCTCAGTGTGTGGGTGTGTGTGACAACCTCAGTGAGTGTGTGTGTGTGTGTGTGTGTGTGTGACTACTTCAGTGTGTGTGTGTGTGTTTGTGAGAGAGACTACCTCAGTGTGTGTGTGTGTGTGTGTGTTTGTGAGAGAGACTACCTCAGTGTGTGTGTGTGTGTGTGTGTTTGTTTGTGTGTGTGTGACTAATTCAGTGTGTGTGTGTGTGTTTGTGAGAGAGACTACCTCAGTGTGTGTGTGTGTGACTAATTCTGTGTGTGTGTGAGGCTACCTCTGTGTGTGTGTGTGTGTGTGTGTTAGACTACCTCAGTGTGTGTGTGTGTGTGTGTGTGTGTGTGTGACTACCTCAGTGTGTGTGTGTGTATGTGAGACTACATCAGTGTGTGTGTGTGGCTATTTCAGTGTGTGTGTGTGACTACCTCAGTGTGAGTGTGTGTGTGTGTTAGACTACCTCAGTGTGTGTGTGTGTGTGTGTGTGTGTGTGTGACTACCTCAGTGTGTGTGTGCGTGTGTGTGTGTGACTACCTCAGTGTGTCTGTGTGACTACCTCAGTGTGTGTGTGTGTGTCACTACCTCTTTGTGTGTTTTTGTGTGTGTGTGCGTGTGTGTGACTACCTCAACGTGTGTGTGTATGTGAGTGTGTGTGTGACTTCCTCAGTGTGTGTGTGTGTGACTACCTCAGAGTGTGTGTGTGTGTGTGTGTGTGTGTGTGTGACTAACCCTGTGTGTGTGTGTGTGTGACAACCTCAGTGTGAGTGTGCTTGTGCGTGTGCGACTACCTCAGTGTGTGTGTGTGTGTATGTGAGACTACATCAGTGTGTATGTGTGGCTATTTCAGTGTGTGTGTGTGACTACCTCAGTGTGTGTGTGTGACTACCTCAGTGTGTGTGTGTGTGTGTGTGTGTGTGTGTGTTAGACTACCTCAGTGTGTGTGTGTGTGTGTGTGTGTGTGTGTGTGTGTGTGTGTGACTACCTCAGTGTATGTGTGCGTGTCACTACCTCTGTGTTTGTTTTTGTGTGTGTGTGCGTGTGTGTGACTACCTCAACGTGTGTGTGTATGTGTGTGTGTGTGTGTGACTTCCTCAGTGTGTGTGTGTGACTACCTCTGTGTGTGTGTGTGTGTGTGTGACTACCTCAGAGTGTGTGTGTGTGTGTGTGTGTGTGTGTGTGTGTGACCAACTCAGTGTGTGTGTGTGTGTGTGACTACCCCTGTGTGTGTATCAGTGTGTGTGTGTGTGTGTGTGTGTGTGTGTGTGACTACATCAGTGTGTGTGTGTGTGTGTGTGACAACCTCAGTGTGAGTGTGCTTGTGCGTGTGCGACTACCTCAATGTGTGTGCGTGTGTATATGTGAGACTACGTCAGTGGGTATGTGTGGCTATTTCAGTGTGTGTGTGTGACTACCTCAGTGTGTGTGTGTGTGTGTGTGTGTGTGTTAGACTACCTCAGTGTGTGTGTGTGACTACCTCTGTGTGTGTGTGTATCTGTGTGTGTGTGTGTGTCTGACTACCTCTGTGTGAGTGGGTGTGTGTGAGAGAGACTACCTCGGTGTGTGTGTGTGAATACCTCAGTGTGTGTGTGTGTGTGTGTGTGTGATTACCCCTGTGTGTGTGTATAAGTGTCTGTGTGTGTGTGACTACCTCTGTGTGAGTGTGTGTGTTTGTGAGAGAGACTACATCAGTGTGTGTGTGACTACCTCAGTGTGAGTGTGTGTGTGTGTGTCACTACCTCTGTGTGTGTTTTTGTGTGTGTGTGCGTGTGTGTGACTACCTCAATGTGTGTGTGTATGTGTGTGTGTGTGTGACTTCCTCAGTGTGTGTGTGTGACTACCTCAGAGTGTGTGTGTGTGTGTGTGACTACCTCAGAGTGTGTGTGTGTGTTTGTGTGTGTGTGTGTGTTTGTGTGTGTGTGTGTGTGTGACTACATCAGTGTGTGTGTGTGTGTGACTACCCCTGTGTGTGTATCAGTGTGTGTGTGACTACATCAGTGTGTGTGTGTGTGACTACATCAGTGTGTGTGTGTGTGTTTGTGTGTGTGTGTGTGACTACCGCTGTGTGAGTGTGTGTGTGTGTGTGTGTGAGACTACCTCAATGTGTGTGTGTGTGTGTGTGAATACCTCAGTGTGAGTGTGTGTGTTTGTGAGAGAGACTACCTCAGTGTGTGTGTGACTACCTCAGTGTGTGTGTGTGTGTTTGTGAGACTACATCAGTGTGTGTGTGTGTGACTACCCCTGTGTGTGTATCAGTGTGTGTGTGTGTGTCACTACCTCAGTGTGTGTGTGACTACCTCAGTGTGAGTGTGTGTGTGTGTGTGACTACCTCAATGAGTGTGTGTGTGTGTGTGTGTGTGTTTGTGAGAGAGACTACCTCAGTGTGAGTGTGTGTGTGTGTGTGAGACTACATCAGTGTGTGTGTGTGACCACCCCTGTGTGTGTGTGTGTGTGTGTGTGACTACCTCAGTGTGAGTGTGCTTGTGCGTGTGCGACTACCTCAGTTTGTGTGTGTGTATGTGAGACTACATCAGTGTGTATGTGTGGCTATTTCAGTGTGTGTGTGTGACTACCTCAGTGTGTGTGTGTGTGTGTGTGTGTGTGTGTGACTACCTCAGTGTGTGTGTGCGTGGGTGTGTGTGACTACCTCAGTGTGTCTGTGTGACTACCTCAGTGTGTGTGTGTGTGTGATTACCTCAGCCTGTGTGTGTTTGTGACTTATCAGTGTGTGGGTGTGTGTGTGACGACCTCAGTGTGTATGTGTGTGTGTGTGTGTGTGTGTGTGTGTGTGTGACTATCTCAGTGTGTGTGCGACTACCACAGTGTGCGTGTGTTTGTGACTACCTAAGAGTCTGTGTGTGTGTGTGTGTGTGTGTGTGTGAGACTACCTCAGTGTGTGTGTGTGTGAGACTACCTCAGTGTGAGTGTGCGTTTGTGTGTGTGACTACCTCAGTATGTGCATGTGTGTGTGTGTGTCACTACCTCAGTGTGTGTGTGACTACCTCAATGAGTGTGTGTGTGTGCGTGTGTGTGTGTGTGTGTGTGAGACTACCCCTGTGTGTGTGTATCAGTGTGTGTGTGTGTGTGTGTGTGTCTGATTACCTCTGTGTGAGTGGGTGTGTGTGAGACAGACTACCTCGGTGTGTGTGTGTGAATACCTCAGTGTGTGTGTGTGTGTGTGTGTGTGTGTGTGTGTGTGTGTATGTGACTACCTCAGTGTCTGTCTGTGTGTGTGTGTGTGTGTGTGTGTGTGTGTGTGTGACCAACTCAGTGTGTGTGTGTGTGTGACTATCCCTGTGTGTGTATCAGTGTGTGTGTATGTGTGTGACTACCTCTGTGTGTGTGTGTGACTACCTCAGTGTGTGTGTGTCTGACTACCTCTGTGTGAGTGTGTGTGTGTGAGAGAGACTACCTCGGTGTGTGTGTGTGAATACCTCAGTGTGTGTGTGAGTGTGTGTGTGTGTGTGTCACTACCTCTGTGTGTGTGTGTGTGTATGTGTGTGTGTGTGTGACTTCCTCAGTGTGTGTGTGTGTGTGTGTGTGTGACTACATCAGTGTGTGTGTGTGTGTGACTACATCAGTGTGTGTGTGCGTGTGTGTGTGTGACTACCTCTGTGTGAGTGTGTGTGTGTGTGTGAGACTACCTCAATGTGTGTGTGTGTGTGTGTGTGAATACCTCAGTGTGAGTGTGTGTGTTTGTGAGAGAGACTACCTCAGTGTTTGTGAGACTACATCAGTGTGTGTGTGTGTGACTACCCCTGTGTGTGTATCAGTGTGTGTGTGTGTGTGTGACTACCCCTGTGTGTGTGTGAGAGACTGTGTGTGTGTGTGTGTGTGTGTGTGTGTGTGTGACTACCTCAGTGTGAGTGTGTGTGTGTGTGTGTGTGACTACCTCAGTGTGAGTATGTGAGTGTGTGTGTCACTACCTCAGTGTGTGTGTGACTACCTCAGTGTGAGTGTGTGTGTGTGTGTGACTACCTCAATGAGTGTGTGTGTGTGTGTGTGTGTGTGTGTGTGTGTGTATATGTGTGTGAAAACCTCAGTGTGTGTGTGTGTGTGTGTGTTTGTGAGAGAGACTACCTCAG
>NC_092775.1:57032658-57035158 GCF_047496795.1 Chiloscyllium punctatum
TGTGTGTGTGTGTGTGTGTGTGTGTGTGTGTGTGTGTGTGTGACTACCTCAGTGTGTGTGTGTGTGTGTGTATGTGACTACCTCAGTGTCTGTCTGTGTGTGTGTGTGTGTGACCAACTCAGTGTGTGTGTGTGTGTGTGTGTGTGACTATCCCTGTGTGTGTATCAGTGTGTGTGTATGTGTGTGACTACCTCTGTGTGTGTGTGTGACTACATCAGTGTGTGTGTGTATGTGTGACTACCTCAGTGTGTGTGTGTGACTACCTCAGTGTGTGTGTGTGTGTGTGTGTGTGTGTGTGTGTGTGACTACCCCTGTGTGTGTGTATAAGTGTCTGTGTGTGTGTCTGACTACCTCTGTGTGAGTGGGTGTGTGTGAGAGAGACTACCTCGGTGTGTGTGTGTGAATACCTCAGTGTGTGTGTGTGTGTGTGTGTGACTACATCAGTGTGTGTGTGTGTGTGACTACATCAGTGTGTGTGTGCGTGTGTGTGTGTGACTACCTCTGTGTGAGTGTGTGTGTGTGTGTGTGTGTGTGAGACTACCTTAATGTGTGTGTGTGTGTGTGAATACCTCAGTGTGAGTGTGTGTGTTTGTGAGAGAGACTACCTCAGTGTTTGTGAGACTACATCAGTGTGTGTGTGTGTGACTACCCCTGTGTGTGTATCAGTGTGTGTGTGTGTGTGTGACTACCCCTGTGTGTGTGTGAGAGACTGTGTGTGTGTGTGTGTGTGTGTGTGTGTGTGTGTGTGTGTGTGTGTGACTACCTCAGTGTGAGTGTGTGTGTGTGTGTGTGTGTGTGTGTGACTACCTCAGTGTGAGTGTGTGTGTGTGTGACTACCTCAACGTGTGTGTGTATGTGAGTGTGTGTGTGACTTCCTCAGTGTGTGTGTGTGACTACCTCAGAGTGTGTGTGTGTGTGTGTGTGTGTGTGTGTGTGTGTGACCAACTCAGTGAGTGTGTGTGACTACCCCTGTGTGTGTGTGTGTGTGACAACCTCAGTGTGAGTGTGCTTGTGCGTGTGCGACTACCTCAGTGTGTGTGTGTGTGTATGTGAGACTACATCAGTGTGTATGTGTGACTACCTCAGTGTGTGTGTGTGACTACCTCAGTGTGTGTGTGTGACTACCTCAGTGTGTGTGTGTGTGTGTGTGTGTTAGACTACCTCAGTGTGTGTGTGTGTGTGTGTGTGTGTGTGTGTGTGTGTGTGTGTGTGTGACTACCTCAGTGTATGTGTGCGTGTCACTACCTCTGTGTGTGTTTTTGTGTGTGTGTGCGTGTGTGTGACTACCTCAACGTGTGTGTGTATGTGTGTGTGTGTGTGTGACTTCCTCAGTGTGTGTGTGACTACCTCTGTGTGTGTGTGTGTGTGTGTGTGTGACCAACTCAGTGTGTGTGTGTGTGTGTGACTACCCCTGTGTGTGTATCAGTGTGTGTGTGTGTGTGTGTGTGTGTGTGACTACATCAGTGTGTGTGTGTGTGTGTGTGACAACCTCAGTGTGAGTGTGCTTGTGCGTGTGCGACTACCTCAATGTGTGTGCGTGTGTATATGTGAGACTACGTCAGTGGGTATGTGTGGCTATTTCAGTGTGTGTGTGTGACTACCTCAGTGTGTGTGTGTGACTACCTCAGTGTGTGTGTGTGTGTGTGTGTGTGTGTGTGTGTTAGACTACCTCAGTGTGTGTGTGTGTGTGTGTGTGTGACTACCTCTGTGTGTGTGTGTGTGTGTGTGTGTGTGTGTGTGTGTGTTAGACTACCTCAGTGTGTGTGTGTGTGTGTGTGTGTGACTACCTCTGTGTGTGTGTGTATCTGTGTGTGTGTGTGTGTCTGACTACCTCTGTGTGAGTGGGTGTGTGTGAGAGAGACCACCTCGGTGTGTGTGTGTGAATACCTCAGTGTGTGTGTGTGTGTGTGTGTGTGTGTGTGTGATTACCCCTGTGTGTGTGTATAAGTGTCTGTGTGTGTGTGACTACCTCAGTGTGAGTGTGTGTGTGTGTGACTACCTCAGTGTGAGTATGTGAGTGTGTGTGTCACTACCTCAGTGTGTGTGTGACTACCTCAGTGTGAGTGTGTGTGTGTGTGTGACTACCTCAATGAGTGTGTGTGTGTGTGTGTGTGTGTGTTTGTGAGAGAGACTACCTCAGTGTGAGTGTGTGTGTGTGTGAGACTACATCAGTGTGTGTGTGTGACCACCCCTGTGTGTGTGTGTGTGTGTGTGACTACCTCAGTGTGAGTGTGCTTGTGCGTGTGCGACTACCTCAGTTTGTGTGTGTGTATGTGAGACTACATCAGTGTGTATGTGTGGCTATTTCAGTGTGTGTGTGTGACTACCTCAGTGTGTGTGTGTGTGTGTGTGTGTGTGTGTGTGTGACTACCTCAGTGTGTGTGTGCGTGTGTGTGTGTGACTACCTCAGTGTGTCTGTGTGACTACCTCAGTGTGTGTGTATGTGTGATTACCTCAGCCTGTGTGTGTTTGTGACTTATCAGTGTGTGGGTGTGTGTGT
>NC_092775.1:57042658-57045158 GCF_047496795.1 Chiloscyllium punctatum
TGTGTGACTACCTCAGTGTGAGTGTGTGTGTGTGTGACTACCTCAGTGTGAGTATGTGAGTGTGTGTGTCACTACCTCAGTGTGTGTGTGACTACCTCAGTGTGAGTGTGTGTGTGTGTGTGACTACCTCAATGAGTGTGTGTGTGTGTGTGTGTGTGTGTTTGTGAGAGAGACTACCTCAGTGTGAGTGTGTGTGTGTGTGAGACTACATCAGTGTGTGTGTGTGACCACCCCTGTGTGTGTGTGTGTGTGTGTGACTACCTCAGTGTGAGTGTGCTTGTGCGTGTGCGACTACCTCAGTTTGTGTGTGTGTATGTGAGACTACATCAGTGTGTATGTGTGGCTATTTCAGTGTGTGTGTGTGACTACCTCAGTGTGTGTGTGTGTGTGTGTGTGTGTGTGTGTGTGACTACCTCAGTGTGTGTGTGCGTGTGTGTGTGTGACTACCTCAGTGTGTCTGTGTGACTACCTCAGTGTGTGTGTATGTGTGATTACCTCAGCCTGTGTGTGTTTGTGACTTATCAGTGTGTGGGTGTGTGTGTGACGACCTCAGTGTGTATGTGTGTGTGTGTGTGTGTGTGTGTGTGTGTGTGTGTGACTACCTCAGTGTGAGTGTGACTACCTCAATGAGTGTGTGTGTGTGTGTGTGTGTGTGTGTGTGTGTGTCTGATTACCTCTGTGTGAGTGGGTGTGTGTGAGACAGACTACCTCGGTGTGTGTGTGTGAATACCTCAGTGTGTGTGTGTGTGTGTGTATGTGACTACCTCAGTGTCTGTCTGTGTGTGTCTGTGTGTGTGTGTGTGTGTGTGTGTGTGTGTGTGTGTGTGTGACTACCTCAGTGTGTGTGTGTGTGTGTGTATGTGACTACCTCAGTGTCTGTCTGTGTGTGTGTGTGTGTGACCAACTCAGTGTGTGTGTGTGTGTGTGTGTGTGACTATCCCTGTGTGTGTATCAGTGTGTGTGTATGTGTGTGACTACCTCTGTGTGTGTGTGTGACTACATCAGTGTGTGTGTGTATGTGTGACTACCTCAGTGTGTGTGTGTGACTACCTCAGTGTGTGTGTGTGTGTGTGTGTGTGTGTGTGTGTGTGTGTGAATACCTCAGTGTGTGTGTGTGTGTGTGTGTGACTACCCCTGTGTGTGTGTATAAGTGTCTGTGTGTGTGTCTGACTACCTCTGTGTGAGTGGGTGTGTGTGAGAGAGACTACCTCGGTGTGTGTGTGTGAATACCTCAGTGTGTGTGTGTGTGTGTGTGTGTGACTACATCAGTGTGTGTGTGTGTGTGACTACATCAGTGTGTGTGTGCGTGTGTGTGTGTGACTACCTCTGTGTGAGTGTGTGTGTGTGTGTGTGTGTGTGAGACTACCTCAATGTGTGTGTGTGTGTGTGAATACCTCAGTGTGAGTGTGTGTGTTTGTGAGAGAGACTACCTCAGTGTTTGTGAGACTACATCAGTGTGTGTGTGTGTGACTACCCCTGTGTGTGTATCAGTGTGTGTGTGTGTGTGTGACTACCCCTGTGTGTGTGTGAGAGACTGTGTGTGTGTGTGTGTGTGTGTGTGTGTGTGTGTGTGTGTGTGTGTGTGTGTGTGTGTGTGACTACCTCAGTGTGAGTGTGTGTGAGTGTGTGTGTGTGTGTGACTACCTCAGTGTGAGTGTGTGTGTGTGTGACTACCTCAGTGTGAGTATGTGAGTGTGTGTGTCACTACCTCAGTGTGTGTGTGACTACCTCAGTGTGAGTGTGTGTGTGTGTGTGACTACCTCAATGAGTGTGTGTGTGTGTGTTTGTGAGAGAGACTACCTCAGTGTGAGTGTGTGTGTGTGTGAGACTACATCAGTGTGTGTGTGTGACCACCCCTGTGTGTGTGTGTGTGTGTGTGACTACCTCAGTGTGAGTGTGCTTGTGCGTGTGCGACTACCTCAGTTTGTGTGTGTGTATGTGAGACTACATCAGTGTGTATGTGTGGCTATTTCAGTGTGTGTGTGTGACTACCTCAGTGTGTGTGTGTGTGTGTGTGTGTGTGTGTGTGTGTGACTACCTCAGTGTGTGTGTGCGTGTGTGTGTGTGACTACCTCAGTGTGTCTGTGTGACTACCTCAGTGTGTGTGTGTGTGTGATTACCTCAGCCTGTGTGTGTTTGTGACTTATCAGTGTGTGGGTGTGTGTGTGACGACCTCAGTGTGTATGTGTGTGTGTGTGTGACTACCTCAGTGTGTGTGCGACTACCACAGTGTGCGTGTGTTTGTGACTACCTAAGAGTGTGTGTGTGTGTGTGTGTGTGTGTGTGTGTGTGTGACTACCTCAGTGTGTGTGTGTGTGTGTGACTACCTCAGTGTGTGTGTGTGTGAGACTACCTCAGTGTGAGTGTGCGTGCGCGCGCGCGCGTGTGTGTTTGTGTGTGTGACTACCTCAGTATGTGCATGTGTGTGTGTGTGTCACTACCTCAGTGTGTGTGTGACTACCTCAATGAGTGTGTGTGTGTGTGTGTGTGTGTGTGTGTG
>NC_092775.1:57047658-57055158 GCF_047496795.1 Chiloscyllium punctatum
TGTGTGTGACTACCCCTGTGTGTGTGTATCAGTGTGTGTGTGTGTGTGTGTGTGTGTCTGACTACCTCTGTGTGAGTGGGTGTGTGTGAGAGAGACTACCTCGGTGTGTGTGTGTGACTACCTCAGTGTGTGTGTGTGTGTGTGTGTGACTACCTCAGTGTGTGTGTGTGTGTGTGTGTGTGTGTGTGTGACTACCTCAGTGTGAGTGTGTGTGTTTGTGAGAGAGACTACCTCAGTGTGTGTGTGTGTGTGTTTGTGAGAGAGACTACCTCAGTGTGTGTGTGTGTGTGTGTTTGTGAGAGAGACTACCTCAGTGTGTGTGTGTGTGTGTGTTTGTGAGAGAGACTACCTCAGTGTGTGTGTGTGTGTGTGTTTGTTTGTGTGTGTGTGACTAATTCAGTGTGTGTGTGACTACCTCAGTGTGTGTGTGTGTGTTTGTGAGAGAGACTACCTCAGTGTGTGTGTGTGTGTGTGTGTGTGACTAATTCTGTGTGTGTGTGAGGCTACCTCTGTGTGTGTGTGTGTGTGTGTGTGTGTGTGTGTGTGTGTGTGTGACTACCTCTGTCTGTGTGAGTGTGTGTGTTTGTGTGTGACTACCTCTGTGTGTGTGTGTGAGACTACCTCAGTGTGAGTGTGTGCGTGTCTGTGTGTGTGGGTGTGTGTGTGTGTATGTGACTACGTCAGTGTGTGTATGTGTGTGACTACCTGTGTGTGTGTGCGTGTCTGTGTGTGTGTGTGTGTGTGACTACGTGTGTCTGTGTGTGTGTGACTACGTGTGTCTGTGTGTGTGTGACTACGTGATGTGTGTGTGTGACTACGTGTGTGTGTGTGTGAATACGTGCGTGTGTGTGTGTGACTACCTCTGTGTGTGTGTGTGTGTGTGTGTGTGTGTGACTACGTGTGTGTGTGTGTGTGTGACTACCTCAGTGTGTGTGCGTGTGTGTGTGTGACTACCTCAGTGTGTCTGTGTGACTACCTCTGTGTGTGTGTGTGTGTGTGTCACTACCTCTGTGTGTGTTTTTGTGTGTGTGTGCGTGTGTGTGACTACCTCAACGTGTGTGTGTATGCGTGTGTGTGTGTGTGACTTCCTCAGTGTGTGTGTGTGACTACCTCTGTGTGTGTGTGTGTGTGTGTGTGTGACTACCTCAGAGTGTGTGTGTGTGTGTGTGTGTGTGTGTGACCAACTCAGTGTGTGTGTGTGTGTGTGACTACCCCTGTGTGTGTATCAGTGTGTGTGTGTGTGTGTGTGTGACTACCTCAGAGTGTGTGTGTGTGTGTGTGTGTGTGTGTGACCAACTCAGTGTGTGTGTGTGTGTGTGACTACCCCTGTGTGTGTATCAGTGTGTGTGTGTGTGTGTGTGTGTGTGTGTGTGTGTGTGTGACTACATCAGTGTGTGTGTGTGTGTGTGTGTGTGTGTGACAACCTCAGTGTGAGTGTGCTTGTGCGTGTGCGACTACCTCAGTGTGTGTGTGTGTGTGTGTATGTGTGTGTGACTACCCCTGTGTGTGTATCAGTGTGTGTGTGACTACATCAGTGTGTGTGTGTGTGTGTGACTACATCAGTGTGTGTGTGTGTGTTTGTGTGTGTGTGTGTGACTACCGCTGTGTGAGTGTGTGTGTGTGTGTGTGTGAGACTACCTCAATGTGTGTGTGTGTGTGTGTGAATACCTCAGTGTGAGTGTGTGTGTTTGTGAGAGAGACTACCTCAGTGTGTCTGTGTGACTACCTCTGTGTGTGTGTGTGTGTGTCACTACCTCTGTGTGTGTTTTTGTGTGTGTGTGCGTGTGTGTGACTACCTCAACGTGTGTGTGTATGCGTGTGTGTGTGTGTGACTTCCTCAGTGTGTGTGTGTGACTACCTCTGTGTGTGTGTGTGTGTGTGTGTGTGACTACCTCAGAGTGTGTGTGTGTGTGTGTGTGTGTGTGTGACCAACTCAGTGTGTGTGTGTGTGTGTGACTACCCCTGTGTGTGTATCAGTGTGTGTGTGTGTGTGTGTGTGTGTGTGTGTGTGACTACCTCAGAGTGTGTGTGTGTGTGTGTGTGTGTGTGTGACCAACTCAGTGTGTGTGTGTGTGTGTGACTACCCCTGTGTGTGTATCAGTGTGTGTGTGTGTGTGTGTGTGTGTGTGTGTGTGTGACTACATCAGTGTGTGTGTGTGTGTGTGTGTGACAACCTCAGTGTGAGTGTGCTTGTGCGTGTGCGACTACCTCAGTGTGTGTGTGTGTGTGTGTATGTGAGACTACATCAGTGTGTATGTGTGACTACCTCAGTGTGTGTGTGTGACTACCTCAGTGTGTGTGTGTGTGTGTGTTAGACTACCTCAGTGTGTGTGTGTGTGTGTGTGTGACTACCTCTGTGTGTGTGTGTATCAGTGTGTGTGTGTGTGTGTCTGACTACCTCTGTGTGAGTGGGTGTGTGTGAGAGAGACTACCTCGGTGTGTGTGTGTGAATACCTCAGTGTGTGTGTGTGTGTGTGTGTGTGTGTGTGTGTGTGTGACTACCCCTGTGTGTGTGTATAAGTGTCTGTGTGTGTGTGACTACCTCTGTGTGAGTGTGTGTGTTTGTGAGAGAGACTACATCAGTGTGTGTGTGACTACCTCAGTGTGAGTGTGTGTGTGTGTGTCACTACCTCTGTGTGTGTTTTTGTGTGTGTGTGCGTGTGTGTGACTACCTCAATGTGTGTGTGTGTGTGTGTGTGTGTGACTTCCTCAGTGTGTGTGTGTGACTACCTCAGAGTGTGTGTGTGTGTGTGTGTGACTACCTCAGAGTGTGTGTGTGTGTTTGTGTGTGTGTGTGTGTTTGTGTGTGTGTGTGTGTGTGACTACATCAGTGTGTGTGTGTGTGTGACTACCCCTGTGTGTGTATCAGTGTGTGTGTGACTACATCAGTGTGTGTGTGTGTGTGTGACTACATCAGTGTGTGTGTGTGTGTGTTTGTGTGTGTGTGTGTGACTACCGCTGTGTGAGTGTGTGTGTGTGTGTGTGTGAGACTACCTCAATGTGTGTGTGTGTGTGTGTGAATACCTCAGTGTGAGTGTGTGTGTTTGTGAGAGAGACTACCTCAGTGTGTGTGTGACTACCTCAGTGTGTGTGTGTGTGTTTGTGAGACTACCCCTGTGTGTGTATCAGTGTGTGTGTGTGTGTGTGTGTGACTACCCCTGTGTGTGTGTGTGAGTGACTGTGTGTGTGTGTGTGTGTGTGTGTGTGTGTGACTACCTCAGTGTGAGTGTGTGTGTGTGTGACTACCTCAGTGTGAGTATGTGAGTGTGTGTGTCACTACCTCAGTGTGTGTGTGACTACCTCAGTGTGAGTGTGTGTGTGTGTGTGTGTGACTACCTCAATGAGTGTGTGTGTGTGTGTGTGTGTGTGTGTTTGTGAGAGAGACTACCTCAGTGTGAGTGTGTGTGTGTGTGTGAGACTAAATCAGTGTGTGTGTGTGACCACCCCTGTGTGTGTGTGTGTGTGTGTGTGTGTGTGTGTGTGTGTGACTACCTCAGTGTGAGTGTGCTTGTGCGTGTGCGACTACCTCAGTTTGTGTGTGTGTATGTGAGACTACATCAGTGTGTATGTGTGGCTATTTCAGTGTGTGTGTGTGACTACCTCAGTGTGTGTGTGTGTGTGTGTGTGTGTGTGTGTGTGTGACTACCTCAGTGTGTGTGTGCGTGTGTGTGTGTGACTACCTCAGTGTGTGTGTGTGTGTGATTACCTCAGCCTGTGTGTGTTTGTGACTTATCAGTGTGTGGGTGTGTGTGTGACGACCTCAGTGTGTATGTGTGTGTGTGTGTGTGTGTGTGTGTGTGTGACTACCTCAGTGTGTGTGCGACTACCACAGTGTGCGTGTGTTTGTGACTACCTAAGAGTGTGTGTGTGTGTGTGTGTGTGTGTGTGACTACCTCAGTGTGTGTGTGTGTGAGACTACCTCAGTGTGAGTGTGCGTGCGCGCGCGCGCGTGTGTGTTTGTGTGTGTGTGTGTCACTACCTCAGTGTGTGTGTGACTACCTCAATGAGTGTGTGTGTGTGCGTGTGTGTGTGTGTGTGTGTGTGAGACTACCCCTGTGTGTGTGTATCAGTGTGTGTGTGTGTGTGTGTCTGATTACCTCTGTCTGAGTGGGTGTGTGTGAGACAGACTACCTCGGTGTGTGTGTGTGAATACCTCAGTGTGTGTGTGTGTGTGTGTGTGTATGTGACTACCTCAGTGTCTGTCTGTGTGTGTGTGTGTGTGTGTGTGTGACCAACTCAGTGTGTGTGTGTGTGTGACTATCCCTGTGTGTGTATCAGTGTGTGTGTATGTGTGTGACTACCTCTGTGTGTGTGTGTGACTACCTCAGTGTGTGTGTGTGTGTGTCTGACTACCTCTGTGTGAGTGGGTGTGTGTGAGAGAGACTACCTCGGTGTGTGTGTTTGAATACCTCAGTGTGTGTGTGAGTGTGTGTGTGTGTGTGTCACTACCTCTGTGTGTGTGTATGTGTGTGTGTGTGTGACTTCCTCAGTGTGTGTGTGTGTGTGTGTGTTTGTGTGTGTGTGTGTGTTTGTGTGTGTGTGTGTGTGTGTGACTACATCAGTGTGTGTGTGTGTGTGACTACATCAGTGTGTGTGTGCGTGTGTGTGTGTGACTACCTCTGTGTGAGTGTGTGTGTGTGTGTGAGACTACCTCAATGTGTGTGTGTGTGTGTGTGAATACCTCAGTGTGAGTGTGTGTGTTTGTGAGAGAGACTACCTCAGTGTTTGTGAGACTACATCAGTGTGTGTGTGTGTGACTACCCCTGTGTGTGTATCAGTGTGTGTGTGTGTGACTACCCCTGTGTGTGTGTGAGAGACTGTGTGTGTGTGTGTGTGTGTGTGTGTGTGTGTGTGTGTGTGACTACCTCAGTGTGAGTGTGTGTGTGTGTGTGTGACTACCTCAGTGTGAGTGTGTGTGTGTGTGTGACTACCTCAGTGTGAGTATGTGAGTGTGTGTGTCACTACCTCAGTGTGTGTGTGACTACCTCAGTGTGAGTGTGTGTGTGTGTGTGACTACCTCAATGAGTGTGTGTGTGTGTGTGTGTGTGTGTGTATATGTGTGTGAAAACCTCAGTGTGTGTGTGTGTGTGTGTTTGTGAGAGAGACTACCTCAGTGTGAGTGTGTGTGTGTGTGTGTGAGAGAGACTACATCAGTGTGTGTGTGTGACCACCCCTGTGTGTGTGTGTGTGTGTGACTACCTCAGTGTGTGGGTGTGTGTTTGTGAGAGAGACTACCTCGGGGTGTGTGTGTGTGTGTGTAACTAATTCAGTGTGTTTGTTTGTGTGTGTGTGTGTGTGTGTGACTACCTCAGTGTGAGTGTGCTTGTGCGTGTGCGACTACATCAGTGTGTGTGTGTGGCTATTTCAGTGTGTGTGTGTGACTACCTCAGTGTGTGTGTGCGTGTGTGTGTGTGACTACCTCAGTGTGTCTGTGTGACTACCTCAGTGTGTGTGTGTGTGTGTGATTACCTCAGCCTGTGTGTGTTTGTGACTTATCAGTGTGTGGGTGTGTGTGTGACGACCTCAGTGTGTATGTGTGTGTGTGTGTGTGTGTGACTACCTCAGTGTGTGTGCGACTACCACACTGTGTGTGTGTTTGTGACTACCTAAGAGTGTGTGTGTGTGTGTGTGTGTGTGTGACTACCTCAGTGTGTGTGTGTGAGAGACTACCTCAATGAGTGTGTGTGTGTGCGTGTGTGTGTGTGAGACTACCCCTGTGTGTGTGTGTGTGTGTGTGTGTGTGTGTGTGTGTCTGATTACCTCTGTGTGAGTGGGTGTGTGTGAGACAGACTACCTCGGTGTGTGTGTGTGAATACCTCAGTGTGTGTGTGTGTGTATGTGACTACCTCAGTGTCTGTCTGTCTGTGTGTGTGTGACTACCTCAGTGTGTGTGTGTGTGTGTGTGTGTGTGTGACTACCTCAGTGTGTGTGTGCGTGTGTGTGTGTGTGAGACTACATCAGTGTGTGTGTGTGACCAACTCAGTGTGTGTGTGTGTGTGACTACCCCTGTGTGTGTATCAGTGTGTGTGTGTGAGTGACTACATCAGTGTGTGCGTGTGTGTGTGTGACTACCTCAGTGTGTGTGTGCGTGTGTGTGTGTGTGAGACTACATCAGTGTGTGTGTGTGACCAACTCAGTGTGTGTGTGTGTGACTACCCCTGTGTGTGTATCAGTGTGTGTGTGTGAGTGACTACATCAGTGTGTGTGTGTGTGACTACCCCTGTGTGTGTGTATCAGTGTGTGTGTGTGTGTGTGTCTGACTACCTCTGTGTGAGTGGGTGTGTGTGAGAGAGACTACCTCGGTGTGTGTGTGTGACTACCTCAGTGTGTGTGTGTGTGTGTGTGTGTGTGTGTGTGTGACTACCTCAGTGTGTGTGTGTGTGTGTGTGTGTGTGTGTGACTACCTCAGTGTGAGTGTGCTTGTGCGTGTGCGACTACCTCAGTGTGAGTGTGTGTGTGTGTGTGTGTGACTACGTGTGTGTGTGTGTGTGTGTGTGTGTGTGTGTGACTACGTGCGCGTGTGTGTGTGTGTTTGATTACCTCAGCCTGTGTGTGTTTGTGACTGCCTCAGTGAGTGTGTGTGTGTGTGTGTGTGTGTGTGTGTATGTGACTACCTCAGTGTCTGTGTGTGTGTGTGTGTGTGTGTGTGTGCGTGTGTGTGTGTGCGTGTGTGACTACGTCAGTGTGTGTGTATGTGTGTGACTACGTGTGTGTGTGTGTGTGTGACTACCTGTGTGTGTGTGTGTGTGTGTGTGTGTGTGACTACGTGCGTGTGTGTGTGTGTGTGTGTTTGTGTTTGATTACCTCAGCCTGTGTGTGTTTGTGACTACCTCAGTGTGTGGGTGTGTGTGACAACCTCAGTGAGTGTGTGTGTGTGTGTGTGTGTGTGTGTGTGTGTGTGTGTGTGTGACTACTTCAGTGTGTGTGTGTGTGTTTGTGAGAGAGACTACCTCAGTGTGTGTGTGTGTGTGTGTGTTTGTTTGTGTGTGTGTGACTAATTCAGTGTGTGTGTGTGTGTTTGTGAGAGAGACTACCTCAGTGTGTGTGTGTGTGTGTGTGTGTGTGACTAATTCTGTGTGTGTGTGAGGCTACCTCTGTGTGTGTGTGTGTGTGTGTGTTAGACTCCCTCAGTGTGTGTGTGTGTGTGTGTGACTACCTCAGTGTGTGTGTGTGTATGTGAGACTACATCAGTGTGTGTGTGTGACTACCTCAGTGTGAGTGTGTGTGTGTGTTAGACTACCTCAGTGTGTGTGTGTGTGTGTGTGTGTGACTACCTCAGTGTGTGTGTGCGTGTGTGTGTGTGACTACCTCAGTGTGTCTGTGTGACTACCTCAGTGTGTGTGTGTGTGTCACTACCTCTGTGTGTGTTTTTGTGTGTGTGTGCGTGTGTGTGACTACCTCAACGTGTGTGTGTATGTGAGTGTGTGTGTGACTTCCTCAGTGTGTGTGTGTGACTACCTCAGAGTGTGTGTGTGTGTGTGTGTGTGTGTGTGTGTGTGT
>NC_092775.1:57062658-57072658 GCF_047496795.1 Chiloscyllium punctatum
TGTGTGTGTGTGATTACCTCAGCCTGTGTGTGTTTGTGACTTATCAGTGTGTGGGTGTGTGTGTGACGACCTCAGTGTGTGTGTGTGTGTGTGTGACTACCTCAGTGTGTGTGCGACTACCACAGCGTGAGTGTGTTTGTGACTACCTAAGAGTGTGTGTGTGTGTGTGTGTGTGTGTGTGTGACTACCTGTGTGTGTGTGTGACTACGTGTGTCTGTGTGTGTGTGACTACGTGCGTGTGTGTGTGTGACTACGTGTGTGTGTGTGTGACTACGTGCGTGTGTGTGTGACTACCTCTGTGTGTGTGTGTGTGTGTGACTATATGTGTGTGTGTGTGACTACGTGTGTGTTTGTGTGTGTGACTACCTCTGTGTGTGTGTGTGTGTGTGTGACAACCTCAGTGTGAGTGTGTGTGTGTGTGTGTGTGTGTGACTACATCAGTGTGTGTGTGTGACTACCCCTGTGTCTGTATCAGTGTGTGTGTGTGTGACTACCTCAGTGTGTGTGTGTGTGTGTGTGTGACAACCTCAGTGTGAGTGTGTGTGTGTGTGTGTGTGTGACTACATCAGTGTGTGTGTGTGTGACTACCCCTGTGTCTGTATCAGTGTGTGTGTGTGTGTGTGTGACTACCTCAGTGTGTGTGTGACTACATCAGTGTGTGTGTGTGTGTGACCAACTCTGTGTGTGTGTGTGACTACCCCTGTGTGTGTATCAGTGTGTGTGTGTGTGTGTGTGTGTGTGTGTGTGTGTGTGTGTGTGACTACCTCAGTGTGTGTGTGCGTGCGTGTGTGTCTGTGTGGGTGTGTGTGACATCCTCAGTGAGTATGTGTGTGTGTGTGACTAATTCAGTGTGCGTGTGAGGCTACCTCTGTGTGTGTGTGTGTGTGTGTGTGTGTATGTGTGTGTGTGTGTATGTGTGTGTGTGTGTGTGTGTGTGTGTTTGATTACCTCAGCCTGTGTGTGTTTGTGACTGCCTCAGTGTGTGGGTGTGTGTGACAACCTCAGTGAGTGTGTGTGTGTGTGTGTGTGTGTGTGTGTGTGTGTGTGTGTGACTACTTCAGTGCGTGTGTGTGTGTTTGTGAGAGAGACTACCTCAGTGTGTGTGTGTGTGTGTGTGTTTGTGAGAGAGACTACCTCAGTGTGTGTGTGTGTGTGTGTGTTTGTGAGAGAGACTACCTCAGTGTGTGTGTGTGTGTGTTTGTGTTTGTTTGTGTGTGTGTGACTAATTCAGTGTGTGTGTGACTACCTCAGTGTGTGTGTGTGTGACAACCTCAGTGTGAGTGTGTGTGTGTGTGACTACATCAGTGTGTGTGTGTGTGACTACCCCTGTGTCTGTATCAGTGTGTGTGTGTGACTACCTCAGTGTGTGTGTATGTGTGACTACCTCAGTGTGTGTGTGTGTGTGTGTGTGTGTGACTACATCAGTGTGTGTGTGTGACCAACTCAGTATGTGTGTGTGTGACTATCCCTGTGTGTGTATCAGTGTCTGTGTATGTGTGTGACTACCTCTGTGTGTGTGTGTGACTACATCAGTGTGTGTGTGTGTGTTTGTGAGAGAGACTACCTCAGTGTGTGTGTGTGTGTTTGTGAGAGAGACTACCTCAGTGTGTGTATGTGTGTGTTTGTGAGAGAGACTACCTCAGTGTGTGTGTGTGTGTGTGTGTGTGTGTTTTTTTGTGTGTGTGTGACTAATTCAGTGTGTGTGTGACTACCTCAGTGTGTGTGTGTGTGTTTGTGAGAGAGACTACCTCAGTGTGTGTGTGTGTTTGTGTGTGTGTGACTAATTCAGTGTGTGTGTGAGGCTACCTCTGTGTGTGTGTGTGTGTGTGTGTGTGTGTGTGACTACCTCTGTCTGTGTGAGTGTGTGTGTTTGTGTGTGACTACCTCTGTGTGTGTGTGTGAGACTACTTCAGTGTGAGTGTGTGCGTGTCTGTGTGTGTGTGTGTGTGTATGTGACTACGTCAGTGTGTGTATGTGTGTGACTACCTCTGTGTGTGTGTGTGTTTGTGTGTGTGACTACGTGTGTCTGTGTGTATGTGACTACGTGCGTGTGTGTGTGTGACTACGTGTGTGTGTGTGTGACTACGTGCGTGTGTGTGTGTGTGACAACCTCAGTGTGAGTGTGTGTGTGACTACATCAGTGTGTGTGTGACTACCCCTGTGTCTGTATCAGTGTGTGTGTGTGTGTGACTACCTCAGTGTGT
The DNA here is from genome assembly GCF_047496795.1 of Chiloscyllium punctatum. NCBI lineage: Eukaryota > Metazoa > Chordata > Chondrichthyes > Orectolobiformes > Hemiscylliidae > Chiloscyllium > Chiloscyllium punctatum. The sequence goes on from NC_092775.1 coordinate 57,064,863, forward strand.
GTGTGTGTGTGTGACAACCTCAGTGTGAGTGTGTGTGTGTGTGTGACTACATCAGTGTGTGTGTGTGTGTGACTACCCCTGTGTCTGTATCAGTGTGTGTGTGACTACCTCAGTGTGTGTGTGTGTGTGAGACTACATCAGTGTGTGTGTGTGTGTGTGTGTGTGTGACCAACTCAGTGTGTGTGTGTGTGACTACCCCTGTGTGTGTATCAGTGTGAGTGTGTGTGTGCGTGTGTGTGTGTGACTACCTCAGTGTGTCTGTGTGACTACCTCAGTGTGTGTGTGTGTGTGTGTGATTACCTCAGCCTGTGTGTGTTTGTGACTTATCAGTGTGTGGGTGTGTGTGTGACGACCTCAGTGTGTATGTGTGTGTGTGTGTGTGTGACTACCTCAGTGTGTGTGCGACTACCACAGCGTGCGTGTGTTTGTGACTACCTAAGAGTGTGTGTGTGTGTGTGTGTGTGTGTGACTACCTGTGTGTGTGTGTGTGTGTGACTACGTGTGTCTGTGTGTGTGTGACTACGTGTGTCTGTGTCTGTGTGACTACGTGCGTGTGTGTGTGTGACTACGTGTGTGTGTGTGTGACTACCTCTGTGTGTGTGTGTGTGTGTGTGTGTGTGTGTGTGACTATATGTGTGTGTGTGTGACTACGTGTGTGTTTGTGTGTGTGACTACCTCTGTGTGTGTGTGTGTGACAACCTCAGTGTGAGTGTGTGTGTGTGTGTGTGTGACTACATCAGTGTGTGTGTGTGTGACTACCCCTGTGTCTGTATCAGTGTGTGTGTGTGTGACTACCTCAGTGTGTGTGTGTGTGTGTGTGACAACCTCAGTGTGAGTGTGTGTGTGTGTGTGTGTGACTACATCAGTGTGTGTGTGTGTGACTACCCCTGTGTCTGTATCAGTGTGTGTGTGTGTGTGTGACTACCTCAGTGTGTGTGTGTGTGTGTGTGACTACATCAGTGTGTGTGTGTGTGTGACCAACTCAGTGTGTGTGTGTGTGACTACCCCTGTGTGTGTATCAGTGTGTGTGTGTGTGTGTGTGTGTGTGACTACCTCAGTGTGTGTGTGCGTGTGTGTCTGTGTGGGTGTGTGTGACATCCTCAGTGAGTGTGTGTGTGTGTGACTAATTCAGTGTGCGTGTGAGGCTACCTCTGTGTGTGTGTGTGTGTGTGTGTGTGTGTGTGTGTGTTTGATTACCTCAGCCTGTGTGTGTTTGTGACTGCCTCAGTGTATGGGTGTGTGTGTGTGTGTGTGTGTGACTACCTCAGTGTGTGTGTGTGTGTGTGTGTGTGTGTGTGTGTGTGTGTGTGTGGGACTACTTCAGTGTGAGTGTGTGCGTGTCTGTGTCTGTGTGTGTGTGTGTGTGTGTGTGTGTGTGACTACGTCAGTGTGTGTGTGTGTTTGTGAGAGAGACTACCTCAGTGTGTGTGTGTGTGTGTGTTTGTGTGTGTGTGTGACTAAATCAGTGTGTGTGTGAGGCTACCTCTGTGTGTGTGTGTGTGTGTGTGTGTGTGTTTGTGTGTGTGTGACTACCTCTGTCTGTGTGAGTGTGTGTGTTTGTGTGTGACTACCTCTGTGTGTGTGTGTGTGTGAGACTACCTCAGTGTGAGTGTGTGCGTGTCTGTGTGTGTGTGTGTGTGTGTATGTGACTACGTCAGTGTGTGTATGTGTGTGACTACCTGTGTGTGTGTGACTACGTGCGTGTGTGTGTGTGTGACTACGTGTGTGTGTGTGTGTGACTACGTGTGTGTGTGTGTGACTACGTACGTGTGTGTGTGTGACTACCTCTGTGTGTGAGTGTGTGTGTGTGTGTGACTACATCAGTGTGTGTGTGTGTGACTACCCCTGTGTCTGTATCAGTGTGTGTGTGTGTGACTACCTCAGTGTGTGTGTGTGTGTGTGTGTGTGTGTGTGACTACATCAGTGTGTGTGTGTGACCAACTCAGTGTGTGTGTGTGTGTGTGACTATCCCTGTGTGTGTATCAGTGTCTGTGTATGTGTGTGACTACCTCTGTGTGTGTGTGTGACTACATCAGTGTGTGTGTGACTACCTCAATGAGTGTGTGTGTGTGTGTGTGTGTGTGTGAGTGAGTGAGACTACCCCTGTGTGTGTGTATCAGTGTGTGTGTGTGTGTGTGTGTGTGTGTGTGTGAGACTACCCCTGTGTGTGTGGATCTGTGTGTGTGTGTGTGTGTCTGATTACCTCTGTGTGAGTGGGTGTGTGTGAGAGAGACTACCTCGGTGTGTGTGTGTGAATACCTCAGTGTGTGTGTGTGTGTGTGTGTGTATGTGACTACCTCAGTGTGTGTGTGTGACAACCTCAGTGTGAGTGTGCTTGTGCGTGTGCGACTACCTCAGTGTGTGTGTGACTACCTCAATGAGTGTGTGTGTGTGTGTGTGTGTGTGTGTGTGTGAGACTACCCCTGTGTGTGTGTGTGTGTGTATGTGACTACCTCAGTGTGTGTGTGTGACAACCTCAGTGTGAGTATGCTTGTGCGTGTGCGACTACCTCAGTGTGTGTGTGTGTATGTGAGACTACATCAGTGTGTGTGTGTGACTACCTCAGTGTGTGTGTGTGTGTGTGTGTGTGTGTGTGTGTGACTACCTCAGTGTGTGTGTGTGTGTGTGTGTGTGTGTGTGTGTGTGTGTTAGACTACCTCAGTGTGTGTGTGTGTGTGTGTGTGTATGTGACTACCTCAGTGTCTGTCTGTGTGTGTGTGTGTGTGTGTGTGTGACCAACTCAGTGTGTGTGTGTGTGTGACTATCCCTGTGTGTGTATCAGTGTGTGTGTATGTGTGTGACTACCTCTGTGTGTGTGTGTGACTACCTCAGTGTGTGTGTGTGTGTGTCTGACTACCTCTGTGTGAGTGGGTGTGTGTGAGAGAGACTACCTCGGTGTGTGTGTTTGAATACCTCAGTGTGTGTGTGAGTGTGTGTGTGTGTGTGTGTCACTACCTCTGTGTGTGTGTATGTGTGTGTGTGTGTGACTTCCTCAGTGTGTGTGTGTGTGTGTGTGTTTGTGTGTGTGTGTGTGTTTGTGTGTGTGTGTGTGTGTGTGACTACATCAGTGTGTGTGTGTGTGTGACTACATCAGTGTGTGTGTGCGTGTGTGTGTGTGACTACCTCTGTGTGAGTGTGTGTGTGTGTGTGAGACTACCTCAATGTGTGTGTGTGTGTGTGTGAATACCTCAGTGTGAGTGTGTGTGTTTGTGAGAGAGACTACCTCAGTGTTTGTGAGACTACATCAGTGTGTGTGTGTGTGACTACCCCTGTGTGTGTATCAGTGTGTGTGTGTGTGACTACCCCTGTGTGTGTGTGAGAGACTGTGTGTGTGTGTGTGTGTGTGTGTGTGTGTGTGTGTGTGTGTGTGTGACTACCTCAGTGTGAGTGTGTGTGTGTGTGTGTGACTACCTCAGTGTGAGTGTGTGTGTGTGTGTGACTACCTCAGTGTGAGTATGTGAGTGTGTGTGTCACTACCTCAGTGTGTGTGTGACTACCTCAGTGTGAGTGTGTGTGTGTGTGTGACTACCTCAATGAGTGTGTGTGTGTGTGTGTGTGTGTGTGTATATGTGTGTGAAAACCTCAGTGTGTGTGTGTGTGTGTGTTTGTGAGAGAGACTACCTCAGTGTGAGTGTGTGTGTGTGTGTGTGAGAGAGACTACATCAGTGTGTGTGTGTGACCACCCCTGTGTGTGTGTGTGTGTGTGACTACCTCAGTGTGTGGGTGTGTGTTTGTGAGAGAGACTACCTCGGGGTGTGTGTGTGTGTGTGTAACTAATTCAGTGTGTTTGTTTGTGTGTGTGTGTGTGTGTGTGACTACCTCAGTGTGAGTGTGCTTGTGCGTGTGCGACTACATCAGTGTGTGTGTGTGGCTATTTCAGTGTGTGTGTGTGACTACCTCAGTGTGTGTGTGCGTGTGTGTGTGTGACTACCTCAGTGTGTCTGTGTGACTACCTCAGTGTGTGTGTGTGTGTGTGATTACCTCAGCCTGTGTGTGTTTGTGACTTATCAGTGTGTGGGTGTGTGTGTGACGACCTCAGTGTGTATGTGTGTGTGTGTGTGTGTCTGTGTGTGTGTGTGAGACTACCCCTGTGTGTGTGGATCTGTGTGTGTGTGTGTGTGTCTGATTACCTCTGTGTGAGTGGGTGTGTGTGAGAGAGACTACCTCGGTGTGTGTGTGTGAATACCTCAGTGTGTGTGTGTGTGTGTGTGTGTGTATGTGACTACCTCAGTGTGTGTGTGTGACAACCTCAGTGTGAGTGTGCTTGTGCGTGTGCGACTACCTCAGTGTGTGTGTGACTACCTCAATGAGTGTGTGTGTGTGTGTGTGTGTGTGTGTGTGTGTGAGACTACCCCTGTGTGTGTGTGTGTGTGTATGTGACTACCTCAGTGTGTGTGTGTGACAACCTCAGTGTGAGTATGCTTGTGCGTGTGCGACTACCTCAGTGTGTGTGTGTGTATGTGAGACTACATCAGTGTGTGTGTGTGACTACCTCAGTGTGTGTGTGTGTGTGTGTGTGTGTGTGTGTGTGACTACCTCAGTGTGTGTGTGTGTGTGTGTGTGTGTGTGTGTGTGTGTTAGACTACCTCAGTGTGTGTGTGTGTGTGTGTGTGTATGTGACTACCTCAGTGTCTGTCTGTGTGTGTGTGTGTGTGTGTGTGTGACCAACTCAGTGTGTGTGTGTGTGTGACTATCCCTGTGTGTGTATCAGTGTGTGTGTATGTGTGTGACTACCTCTGTGTGTGTGTGTGACTACCTCAGTGTGTGTGTGTGTGTGTCTGACTACCTCTGTGTGAGTGGGTGTGTGTGAGAGAGACTACCTCGGTGTGTGTGTTTGAATACCTCAGTGTGTGTGTGAGTGTGTGTGTGTGTGTGTCACTACCTCTGTGTGTGTGTATGTGTGTGTGTGTGTGACTTCCTCAGTGTGTGTGTGTGTGTGTGTGTTTGTGTGTGTGTGTGTGTTTGTGTGTGTGTGTGTGTGTGTGACTACATCAGTGTGTGTGTGTGTGTGACTACATCAGTGTGTGTGTGTGTGTGTGACTACATCAGTGTGTGTGTGCGTGTGTGTGTGTGACTACCTCTGTGTGAGTGTGTGTGTGTGTGTGAGACTACCTCAATGTGTGTGTGTGTGTGTGTGTGTGAATACCTCAGTGTGAGTGTGTGTGTTTGTGAGAGAGACTACCTCAGTGTTTGTGAGACTACATCAGTGTGTGTGTGTGTGACTACCCCTGTGTGTGTATCAGTGTGTGTGTGTGTGACTACCCCTGTGTGTGTGTGAGAGACTGTGTGTGTGTGTGTGTGTGTGTGTGTGTGTGTGTGTGTGACTACCTCAGTGTGAGTGTGTGTGTGTGTGTGTGACTACCTCAGTGTGAGTGTGTGTGTGTGTGTGACTACCTCAGTGTGAGTATGTGAGTGTGTGTGTCACTACCTCAGTGTGTGTGTGACTACCTCAGTGTGAGTGTGTGTGTGTGTGTGACTACCTCAATGAGTGTGTGTGTGTGTGTGTGTGTGTGTATATGTGTGTGAAAACCTCAGTGTGTGTGTGTGTGTGTGTGTGTGTTTGTGAGAGAGACTACCTCAGTGTGAGTGTGTGTGTGTGTGTGTGAGAGAGACTACATCAGTGTGTGTGTGTGACCACCCCTGTGTGTGTGTGTGTGTGTGTGACTACCTCAGTGTGTGGGTGTGTGTTTGTGAGAGAGACTACCTCGGGGTGTGTGTGTGTGTGTGTAACTAATTCAGTGTGTTTGTTTGTGTGTGTGTGTGTGTGTGTGACTACCTCAGTGTGAGTGTGCTTGTGCGTGTGCGACTACATCAGTGTGTGTGTGTGGCTATTTCAGTGTGTGTGTGTGACTACCTCAGTGTGTGTGTGCGTGTGTGTGTGTGACTACCTCAGTGTGTCTGTGTGACTACCTCAGTGTGTGTGTGTGTGTGTGATTACCTCAGCCTGTGTGTGTTTGTGACTTATCAGTGTGTGGGTGTGTGTGTGACGACCTCAGTGTGTATGTGTGTGTGTGTGTGTGTGTGTGTGTGTGTGTGTGACTACCTCAGTGTGTGTGCGACTACCACACTGTGTGTGTGTTTGTGACTACCTAAGAGTGTGTGTGTGTGTGTGTGTGTGTGTGACTACCTCAGTGTGTGTGTGTGAGAGACTACCTCAATGAGTGTGTGTGTGTGCGTGTGTGTGTGTGAGACTACCCCTGTGTGTGTGTGTGTGTGTGTGTGTGTGTGTGTGTCTGATTACCTCTGTGTGAGTGGGTGTGTGTGAGACAGACTACCTCGGTGTGTGTGTGTGAATACCTCAGTGTGTGTGTGTGTGTATGTGACTACCTCAGTGTCTGTCTGTCTGTGTGTGTGTGACTACCTCAGTGTGTGTGTGTGTGTGTGTGTGTGTGTGTGACTACCTCAGTGTGTGTGTGCGTGTGTGTGACTACATCAGTGTGTGTGTGTGACCAACTCAGTGTGTGTGTGTGTGTGACTACCCCTGTGTGTGTATCAGTGTGTGTGTGTGAGTGACTACATCAGTGTGTGCGTGTGTGTGTGTGACTACCTCAGTGTGTGTGTGCGTGTGTGTGTGTGTGAGACTACATCAGTGTGTGTGTGTGACCAACTCAGTGTGTGTGTGTGTGACTACCCCTGTGTGTGTATCAGTGTGTGTGTGTGAGTGACTACATCAGTGTGTGTGTGTGTGACTACCCCTGTGTGTGTGTATCAGTGTGTGTGTGTGTGTGTGTCTGACTACCTCTGTGTGAGTGGGTGTGTGTGAGAGAGACTACCTCGGTGTGTGTGTGTGACTACCTCAGTGTGTGTGTGTGTGTGTGTGTGTGTGTGTGTGTGACTACCTCAGTGTGTGTGTGTGTGTGTGTGTGTGTGTGTGACTACCTCAGTGTGAGTGTGCTTGTGCGTGTGCGACTACCTCAGTGTGAGTGTGTGTGTGTGTGTGTGTGACTACGTGTGTGTGTGTGTGTGTGTGTGACTACGTGCGCGTGTGTGTGTGTGTTTGATTACCTCAGCCTGTGTGTGTTTGTGACTGCCTCAGTGAGTGTGTGTGTGTGTGTGTGTGTGTGTGTGTATGTGACTACCTCAGTGTCTGTGTGTGTGTGTGTGTGTGTGTGTGTGCGTGTGTGTGTGTGCGTGTGTGACTACGTCAGTGTGTGTGTATGTGTGTGACTACGTGTGTGTGTGTGTGTGTGACTACCTGTGTGTGTGTGTGTGTGTGTGTGTGTGTGACTACGTGCGTGTGTGTGTGTGTGTGTGTTTGTGTTTGATTACCTCAGCCTGTGTGTGTTTGTGACTACCTCAGTGTGTGGGTGTGTGTGACAACCTCAGTGAGTGTGTGTGTGTGTGTGTGTGTGTGTGTGTGTGTGTGTGTGACTACTTCAGTGTGTGTGTGTGTGTTTGTGAGAGAGACTACCTCAGTGTGTGTGTGTGTGTGTGTGTTTGTTTGTGTGTGTGTGACTAATTCAGTGTGTGTGTGTGTGTTTGTGAGAGAGACTACCTCAGTGTGTGTGTGTGTGTGTGTGTGTGTGTGACTAATTCTGTGTGTGTGTGAGGCTACCTCTGTGTGTGTGTGTGTGTGTGTGTTAGACTCCCTCAGTGTGTGTGTGTGTGTGTGTGACTACCTCAGTGTGTGTGTGTGTATGTGAGACTACATCAGTGTGTGTGTGTGACTACCTCAGTGTGAGTGTGTGTGTGTTAGACTACCTCAGTGTGTGTGTGTGTGTGTGTGTGTGACTACCTCAGTGTGTGTGTGCGTGTGTGTGTGTGACTACCTCAGTGTGTCTGTGTGACTACCTCAG
>NC_092775.1:57087658-57102658 GCF_047496795.1 Chiloscyllium punctatum
GTGTGTGTGACGACCTCAGTGTGTATGTGTGTGTGTGTGTGTGTGACTACCTCAGTGTGTGTGCGACTACCACACTGTGTGTGTGTTTGTGACTACCTAAGAGTGTGTGTGTGTGTGTGTGTGTGTGTGACTACCTGTGTGTGTGTGTGTGTGTGACTACGTGTGTCTGTGTGTGTGTGACTACGTGTGTCTGTGTCTGTGTGACTACGTGCGTGTGTGTGTGTGACTACGTGTGTGTGTGTGTGACTACCTCTGTGTGTGTGTGTGTGTGTGTGTGTGTGTGTGTGACTATATGTGTGTGTGTGTGACTACGTGTGTGTTTGTGTGTGTGACTACCTCTGTGTGTGTGTGTGTGACAACCTCAGTGTGAGTGTGTGTGTGTGTGTGTGTGACTACATCAGTGTGTGTGTGTGTGACTACCCCTGTGTCTGTATCAGTGTGTGTGTGTGTGACTACCTCAGTGTGTGTGTGTGTGTGTGACAACCTCAGTGTGAGTGTGTGTGTGTGTGTGTGTGACTACATCAGTGTGTGTGTGTGTGACTACCCCTGTGTCTGTATCAGTGTGTGTGTGTGTGTGTGACTACCTCAGTGTGTGTGTGTGTGTGTGTGACTACATCAGTGTGTGTGTGTGTGTGACCAACTCAGTGTGTGTGTGTGTGACTACCCCTGTGTGTGTATCAGTGTGTGTGTGTGTGTGTGTGTGTGTGTGACTACCTCAGTGTGTGTGTGCGTGTGTGTCTGTGTGGGTGTGTGTGACATCCTCAGTGAGTGTGTGTGTGTGTGACTAATTCAGTGTGCGTGTGAGGCTACCTCTGTGTGTGTGTGTGTGTGTGTGTGTGTATGTGTGTATGTGTGTGTGTGTGTGTGTGTGTGTGTGTGTGTGTGTGTGTTTGATTACCTCAGCCTGTGTGTGTTTGTGACTGCCTCAGTGTATGGGTGTGTGTGACAACCTCAGTGAGTGTGTGTGTGTGTGTGTATGTGACTACCTCAGTGTCTGTGTGTGTGTGTGTGTGTGTGTGTGTGTGTGTGTGTATGTGACTACCTCAGTGTCTGTGTGTGTGTGTGTGTGTGTGTGTGTGTGACTACCTCAGTGTGTGTGTGTGTGTGTGGGACTACTTCAGTGTGAGTGTGTGCGTGTCTGTGTCTGTGTGTGTGTGTGTGTGTGTGTGTGTGACTACGTCAGTGTGTGTGTGTGTTTGTGAGAGAGACTACCTCAGTGTGTGTGTGTGTGTGTGTTTGTGTGTGTGTGTGACTAAATCAGTGTGTGTGTGAGGCTACCTCTGTGTGTGTGTGTGTGTGTGTGTGTGTGTTTGTGTGTGTGTGACTACCTCTGTCTGTGTGAGTGTGTGTGTTTGTGTGTGACTACCTCTGTGTGTGTGTGTGTGTGAGACTACCTCAGTGTGAGTGTGTGCGTGTCTGTGTGTGTGTGTGTGTGTGTATGTGACTACGTCAGTGTGTGTATGTGTGTGACTACCTGTGTGTGTGTGACTACGTGCGTGTGTGTGTGTGTGACTACGTGTGTGTGTGTGTGACTACGTGTGTGTGTGTGTGACTACGTACGTGTGTGTGTGTGACTACCTCTGTGTGTGAGTGTGTGTGTGTGTGTGACTACATCAGTGTGTGTGTGTGTGACTACCCCTGTGTCTGTATCAGTGTGTGTGTGTGTGACTACCTCAGTGTGTGTGTGTGTGTGTGTGTGTGTGTGTGTGTGACTACATCAGTGTGTGTGTGTGACCAACTCAGTGTGTGTGTGTGTGTGTGACTATCCCTGTGTGTGTATCAGTGTCTGTGTATGTGTGTGACTACCTCTGTGTGTGTGTGTGACTACATCAGTGTGTGTGTGACTACCTCAATGAGTGTGTGTGTGTGTGTGTGTGTGTGTGAGTGAGTGAGACTACCCCTGTGTGTGTGTATCAGTGTGTGTGTGTGTGTGTGTGTGTGTGTGTGTGAGACTACCCCTGTGTGTGTGGATCTGTGTGTGTGTGTGTGTGTCTGATTACCTCTGTGTGAGTGGGTGTGTGTGAGAGAGACTACCTCGGTGTGTGTGTGTGAATACCTCAGTGTGTGTGTGTGTGTGTGTGTGTATGTGACTACCTCAGTGTGTGTGTGTGACAACCTCAGTGTGAGTGTGCTTGTGCGTGTGCGACTACCTCAGTGTGTGTGTGACTACCTCAATGAGTGTGTGTGTGTGTGTGTGTGTGTGTGTGTGTGAGACTACCCCTGTGTGTGTGTGTGTGTGTGTATGTGACTACCTCAGTGTGTGTGTGTGACAACCTCAGTGTGAGTATGCTTGTGCGTGTGCGACTACCTCAGTGTGTGTGTGTGTATGTGAGACTACATCAGTGTGTGTGTGTGACTACCTCAGTGTGTGTATGTGTGTGTGTGTGTGTGTGTGTGTGACTACCTCAGTGTGTGTGTGTGTGTGTGTGTGTGTGTGTGTGTTAGACTACCTCAGTGTGTGTGTGTGTGTGTGTGTGTGTGACTACCTCTGTGTGTGTGTATCAATGTGTGTGTGTGTGTCTGACTACCTCTGTGTGAGTGGGTGTGTGTGAGAGAGACTACCTCGGTGTGTGTGTGTGAATACCTCAGTGTGTGTGTGTGTGTGTGAGACTACCCCTGTGTGTGTGTATAAGTGTCTGTGTGTGTGTCTGACTACCTCTGTGTGAGTGTGTGTGTTTGTGAGAGAGACTACATCAGTGTGTGTGTGACTACCTCAGTGTGAGTGTGCTTGTGCGTGTGCGACTACCTCAGTTGTGTGTGTGTATGTGAGACTACATCGGTGTGTGTGTGTGGCTATTTCAGTGTGTGTGTGTGACTACCTCAGTGTGAGTGTGTGTGTGTGTGTTAGACTACCTCAGTGTGTGTGTGTGTGTGTGTGTGTGTGTGTGTGTGACTACCTCAGTGTGTGTGTACGTGTGTGTGTGTGACTACCTCAGTGTGTCTGTGTGACTACCTCAGTGTGAGTGTGTGTGTGTGTGTTAGACTACCTCAGTGTGTGTGTGTGTGTGTGTGTGTGTGACTACCTCTGTGTGTGTGTGTGTTTGTGTGTGTGACTACGTGTGTCTGTGTGTATGTGACTACGTGCGTGTGTGTGTGTGACTACGTGTGTGTGTGTGTGACTACGTGCGTGTGTGTGTGTGCGACTACCTCAGTTGTGTGTGTGTATGTGAGACTACATCGGTGTGTGTGTGTGGCTATTTCAGTGTGTGTGTGTGACTACCTCAGTGTGAGTGTGTGTGTGTGTGTGTTAGACTACCTCAGTGTGTGTGTGTGTGTGTGTGTGTGTGTGTGTGACTACCTCTGTGTGTGTGTGTGTTTGTGTGTGTGACTACGTGTGTCTGTGTGTATGTGACTACGTGCGTGTGTGTGTGTGACTACGTGTGTGTGTGTGACTACGTGCGTGTGTGTGTGTGTGACAACCTCAGTGTGAGTGTGTGTGTGACTACATCAGTGTGTGTGTGACTACCCCTGTGTCTGTATCAGTGTGTGTGTGTGTGTGACTACCTCAGTGTGTGTGTGTGTGTGTGTGACAACCTCAGTGTGAGTGTGTGTGTGTGTGTGACTACATCAGTGTGTGTGTGTGTGACTACCCCTGTGTCTGTATCAGTGTGTGTGTGACTACCTCAGTGTGTGTGTGTGTGTGTGACTACATCAGTGTGTGTGTGTGTGTGTGTGTGTGTGACCAACTCAGTGTGTGTGTGTGTGACTACCCCTGTGTGTGTATCAGTGTGTGTGTGTGTGTGTGTGTGACTACCTCAGTGTGTGTGTGCATGTGTGTGTGTGACTACCTCAGTGTGTCTGTGTGACTACCTCAGTGTGTGTGTGTGTGTGTGATTACCTCAGCCTGTGTGTGTTTGTGACTTATCAGTGTGTGGGTGTGTGTGTGACGACCTCAGTGTGTATGTGTGTGTGTGTGTGTGTGACTACCTCAGTGTGTGTGCGACTACCACAGCGTGCGTGTGTTTGTGACTACCTAAGAGTGTGTGTGTGTGTGTGTGTGTGTGTGACTACCTGTATGTGTGTGTGTGTGTGACTACGTGTGTCTGTGTGTGTGTGACTACGTGTGTCTGTGTCTGTGTGACTACGTGCGTGTGTGTGTGTGACTACGTGCGTGTGTGTGTGACTACGTGCGTGTGTGTGTGACTACCTCTGTGTGTGTGTGTGTGTGACTATATGTGTGTGTGTGTGACTACGTGTGTGTTTGTGTGTGTGACTACCTCTGTGTGTGTGTGTGTGTGACAACCTCAGTGTGAGTGTGTGTGTGTGTGTGTGTGACTACATCAGTGTGTGTGTGTGTGACTACCCCTGTGTCTGTATCAGTGTGTGTGTGTGTGACTACCTCAGTGTGTGTGTGTGTGTGTGTGACAACCTCAGTGTGAGTGTGTGTGTGTGTGTGTGTGTGACTACATCAGTGTGTGTGTGTGTGACTACCCCTGTGTCTGTATCAGTGTGTGTGTGTGTGTGTGACTACCTCAGTGTGTGTGTGTGTGTGTGTGTGTGACTACATCAGTGTGTGTGTGTGTGTGACCAACTCAGTGTGTGTGTGTGTGACTACCCCTGTGTGTGTATCAGTGTGTGTGTGTGTGTGTGTGTGTGTGTGTGACTACCTCAGTGTGTGTGTGCGTGTGTGTCTGTGTGGGTGTGTGTGACATCCTCAGTGAGTGTGTGTGTGTGTGACTACCTCAGTGTGTGTGTGCGTGTGTGTCTGTGTGGGTGTGTGTGACATCCTCAGTGAGTGTGTGTGTGTGTGACTAATTCAGTGTGCGTGTGAGGCTACCTCTGTGTGTGTGTGTGTGTGTGTGTGTGTGTGACTACCTCAGTGTGTGTGTGTGTGTGTGTGTGTGTGTGTGTGTGGGACTACTTCAGTGTGAGTGTGTGCGTGTCTGTGTCTGTGTGTGTGTGTGTGTGTGTGTGTGTGTGTGTGTGTGACTACGTCAGTGTGTGTGTGTGTGTTTGTGAGAGAGACTACCTCAGTGTGTGTGTGTGTGTGTGTGTTTGTGTGTGTGTGTGACTAAATCAGTGTGTGTGTGAGGCTACCTCTGTGTGTGTGTGTGTGTGTGTGTGTGTTTGTGTGTGTGTGACTACCTCTGTCTGTGTGAGTGTGTGTGTTTGTGTGTGACTACCTCTGTGTGTGTGTGTGTGTGAGACTACCTCAGTGTGAGTGTGTGCGTGTCTGTGTGTGTGTGTGTGTGTGTATGTGACTACGTCAGTGTGTGTATGTGTGTGACTACCTGTGTGTGTGTGACTACGTGCGTGTGTGTGTGTGACTACGTGTGTGTGTGTGTGTGACTACGTGTGTGTGTGTGTGTGACTACGTACGTGTGTGTGTGTGACTACCTCTGTGTGTGAGTGTGTGTGTGTGTGTGACTACATCAGTGTGTGTGTGTGTGACTACCCCTGTGTCTGTATCAGTGTGTGTGTGTGTGACTACCTCAGTGTGTGTGTGTGTGTGTGTGACTACATCAGTGTGTGTGTGTGACCAACTCAGTGTGTGTGTGTGTGTGTGACTATCCCTGTGTGTGTATCAGTGTCTGTGTATGTGTGTGACTACCTCTGTGTGTGTGTGACTACATCAGTGTGTGTGTGACTACCTCAATGAGTGTGTGTGTGTGTGTGTGTGTGAGTGAGTGAGACTACCCCTGTGTGTGTGTATCAGTGTGTGTGTGTGTGTGTCTGATTACCTCTGTGTGAGTGGGTGTGTGTGAGAGAGACTACCTCGGTGTGTGTGTGTGAATACCTCAGTGTGTGTGTGTGTGTGTGTGTGTGTATGTGACTACCTCAGTGTGTGTGTGTGACAACCTCAGTGTGAGTGTGCTTGTGCGTGTGCGACTACCTCAGTGTGTGTGTGACTACCTCAATGAGTGTGTGTGTGTGTGTGTGTGTGTGTGTGTGTGTGTGTGTGACTACCTCAGTGTGTGTGTGTGACAACCTCAGTGTGAGTATGCTTGTGCGTGTGCGACTACCTCAGTGTGTGTGTGTGTATGTGAGACTACATCAGTGTGTGTGTGTGACTACCTCAGTGTGTGTGTGTGTGTGTGTGTGTGTGTGTGACTACCTCAGTGTGTGTGTGTGTGTGTGTGTGTGTGTGTGTGTGTGTGTGTGTTAGACTACCTCAGTGTGTGTGTGTGTGTGTGTGTGACTACCTCTGTGTGTGTGTATCAGTGTGTGTGTGTGTGTCTGACTACCTCTGTGTGAGTGGGTGTGTGTGAGAGAGACTACCTCGGTGTGTGTGTGTGAATACCTCAGTGTGTGTGTGTGTGTGTGAGACTACCCCTGTGTGTGTGTATAAGTGTCTGTGTGTGTGTCTGACTACCTCTGTGTGAGTGTGTGTGTTTGTGAGAGAGACTACATCAGTGTGTGTGTGACTACCTCAGTGTGAGTGTGCTTGTGCGTGTGCGACTACCTCAGTTGTGTGTGTGTATGTGAGACTACATCGGTGTGTGTGTGTGGCTATTTCAGTGTGTGTGTGTGACTACCTCAGTGTGAGTGTGTGTGTGTGTGTTAGACTACCTCAGTGTGTGTGTGTGTGTGTGTGTGTGTGTGTGTGTGACTACCTCAGTGTGTGTGTGCGTGTGTGTGTGTGACTACCTCAGTGTGTCTGTGTGACTACCTCAGTGTGAGTGTGTGTGTGTGTGTTAGACTACCTCAGTGTGTGTGTGTGTGTGTGTGTGTGTGTGACTACCTCTGTGTGTGTGTGTGTGTTTGTGTGTGTGACTACGTGTGTCTGTGTGTATGTGACTACGTGCGTGTGTGTGTGTGACTACGTGTGTGTGTGTGTGACTACGTGCGTGTGTGTGTGTGCGACTACCTCAGTTGTGTGTGTGTGTATGTGAGACTACATCGGTGTGTGTGTGTGGCTATTTCAGTGTGTGTGTGTGACTACCTCAGTGTGAGTGTGTGTGTGTGTGTGTTAGACTACCTCAGTGTGTGTGTGTGTGTGTGTGTGTGTGTGTGTGTGACTACCTCTGTGTGTGTGTGTGTTTGTGTGTGTGACTACGTGTGTCTGTGTGTATGTGACTACGTGCGTGTGTGTGTGTGACTACGTGTGTGTGTGTGTGACTACGTGCGTGTGTGTGTGTGTGACAACCTCAGTGTGAGTGTGTGTGTGACTACATCAGTGTGTGTGTGACTACCCCTGTGTCTGTATCAGTGTGTGTGTGACTACCTCAGTGTGTGTGTGTGTGTGTGTGTGTGTGACAACCTCAGTGTGAGTGTGTGTGTGTGTGTGACTACATAAGTGTGTGTGTGTGTGACTACCCCTGTGTCTGTATCAGTGTGTGTGTGACTACCTCAGTGTGTGTGTGTGTGTGTGACTACATCAGTGTGTGTGTGTGTGTGTGTGTGTGACCAACTCAGTGTGTGTGTGTGTGACTACCCCTGTGTGTGTATCAGTGTGTGTGTGTGTGTGTGTGTGTGACTACCTCAGTGTGTGTGTGCGTGTGTGTGTGTGACTACCTCAGTGTGTCTGTGTGACTACCTCAGTGTGTGTGTGTGTGTGTGATTACCTCAGCCTGTGTGTGTTTGTGACTTATCAGTGTGTGGGTGTGTGTGTGATGACCTCAGTGTGTATGTGTGTGTGTGTGTGTGACTACCTCAGTGTGTGTGCGACTACCACAGCGTGCGTGTGTTTGTGACTACCTAAGAGTGTGTGTGTGTGTGTGTGTGTGTGACTACCTGTGTGTGTGTGTGTGTGTGACTACGTGTGTCTGTGTGTGTGTGACTACGTGTGTCTGTGTCTGTGTGACTACGTGTGTCTGTGTCTGTGTGACTACGTGCGTGTGTGTGTGTGACTACGTGTGTGTGTGTGTGACTACGTGCGTGTTTGTGTGTGTGACTACCTCTGTGTGTGTGTGTGTGTGACAACCTCAGTGTGAGTGTGTGTGTGTGTGACTATATGTGTGTGTGTGTGACTACGTGTGTGTTTGTGTGTGTGACTACCTCTGTGTGTGTGTGTGTGTGACAACCTCAGTGTGAGTGTGTGTGTGTGTGTGTGTGTGACTACATCAGTGTGTGTGTGTGTGACTACCCCTGTGTCTGTATCAGTGTGTGTGTGTGTGACTACCTCAGTGTGTGTGTGTGTGTGTGTGACAACCTCAGTGTGAGTGTGTGTGTGTGTGTGTGTGTGACTACATCAGTGTGTGTGTGTGTGACTACCCCTGTGTCTGTATCAGTGTGTGTGTGTGTGTGTGACTACCTCAGTGTGTGTGTGTGTGTGTGTGTGTGACTACATCAGTGTGTGTGTGTGTGTGACCAACTCAGTGTGTGTGTGTGTGACTACCCCTGTGTGTGTATCAGTGTGTGTGTGTGTGTGTGTGTGTGTGTGTGTGACTACCTCAGTGTGTGTGTGCGTGTGTGTCTGTGTGGGTGTGTGTGACATCCTCAGTGAGTGTGTGTGTGTGTGACTACCTCAGTGTGTGTGTGCGTGTGTGTCTGTGTGGGTGTGTGTGACATCCTCAGTGAGTGTGTGTGTGTGTGACTAATTCAGTGTGCGTGTGAGGCTACCTCTGTGTGTGTGTGTGTGTGTGTGTGACTACCTCAGTGTGTGTGTGTGTGTGTGTGTGTGTGTGTGTGGGACTACTTCAGTGTGAGTGTGTGCGTGTCTGTGTCTGTGTGTGTGTGTGTGTGTGTGTGTGTGTGTGACTACGTCAGTGTGTGTGTGTGTGTTTGTGAGAGAGACTACCTCAGTGTGTGTGTGTGTGTGTGTGTTTGTGTGTGTGTGTGACTAAATCAGTGTGTGTGTGAGGCTACCTCTGTGTGTGTGTGTGTGTGTGTGTGTGTTTGTGTGTGTGTGACTACCTCTGTCTGTGTGAGTGTGTGTGTTTGTGTGTGACTACCTCTGTGTGTGTGTGTGTGTGAGACTACCTCAGTGTGAGTGTGTGCGTGTCTGTGTGTGTGTGTGTGTGTGTATGTGACTACGTCAGTGTGTGTATGTGTGTGACTACCTGTGTGTGTGTGACTACGTGCGTGTGTGTGTGTGACTACGTGTGTGTGTGTGTGTGACTACGTGTGTGTGTGTGTGTGACTACGTACGTGTGTGTGTGTGACTACCTCTGTGTGTGAGTGTGTGTGTGTGTGTGACTACATCAGTGTGTGTGTGTGTGACTACCCCTGTGTCTGTATCAGTGTGTGTGTGTGTGACTACCTCAGTGTGTGTGTGTGTGTGTGTGACTACATCAGTGTGTGTGTGTGACCAACTCAGTGTGTGTGTGTGTGTGTGACTATCCCTGTGTGTGTATCAGTGTCTGTGTATGTGTGTGACTACCTCTGTGTGTGTGTGACTACATCAGTGTGTGTGTGACTACCTCAATGAGTGTGTGTGTGTGTGTGTGTGTGAGTGAGTGAGACTACCCCTGTGTGTGTGTATCAGTGTGTGTGTGTGTGTGTCTGATTACCTCTGTGTGAGTGGGTGTGTGTGAGAGAGACTACCTCGGTGTGTGTGTGTGAATACCTCAGTGTGTGTGTGTGTGTGTGTGTGTATGTGACTACCTCAGTGTGTGTGTGTGACAACCTCAGTGTGAGTGTGCTTGTGCGTGTGCGACTACCTCAGTGTGTGTGTGTGTGTGTGTGTGTGTGTGACTACCTCAGTGTGTGTGTGTGACAACCTCAGTGTGAGTGTGCTTGTGTGTGTGTGACTACCTCAATGAGTGTGTGTGTGTGTGTGTGTATGTGACTACCTCAGTGTGTGTGTGTGACAACCTCAGTGTGAGTATGCTTGTGCGTGTGCGACTACCTCAGTGTATGTGAGACTACATCAGTGTGTGTGTGTGACTACCTCAGTGTGTGTGTGTGTGTGTGTGTGTGTGTGTGTGTGTGTGACTACCTCAGTGTGTGTGTGTGTGTGTGTGTGTGTGTGTGTGTGTGTGTTAGACTACCTCAGTGTGTGTGTGTGTGTGTGTGTGACTACCTCTGTGTGTGTGTATCAGTGTGTGTGTGTGTGTCTGACTACCTCTGTGTGAGTGGGTGTGTGTGAGAGAGACTACCTCGGTGTGTGTGTGTGAATACCTCAGTGTGTGTGTGTGTGTGTGAGACTACCCCTGTGTGTGTGTATAAGTGTCTGTGTGTGTGTCTGACTACCTCTGTGTGAGTGTGTGTGTTTGTGAGAGAGACTACATCAGTGTGTGTGTGACTACCTCAGTGTGAGTGTGCTTGTGCGTGTGCGACTACCTCAGTTGTGTGTGTGTATGTGAGACTACATCGGTGTGTGTGTGTGGCTATTTCAGTGTGTGTGTGTGACTACCTCAGTGTGTGTGTGTGTGTGTGTGTGACTACCTCAGTGTGTGTGTGCGTGTGTGTGTGTGACTACCTCAGTGTGTCTGTGTGACTACCTCAGTGTGAGTGTGTGTGTGTGTGTTAGACTACCTCAGTGTGTGTGTGTGTGTGTGTGTGTGTGTGTGACTACCTCTGTGTGTGTGTGTGTTTGTGTGTGTGACTACGTGTGTCTGTGTGTATGTGACTACGTGCGTGTGTGTGTGTGACTACGTGTGTGTGTGTGTGACTACGTGCGTGTGTGTGTGTGCGACTACCTCAGTTGTGTGTGTGTGTATGTGAGACTACATCGGTGTGTGTGTGTGGCTATTTCAGTGTGTGTGTGTGACTACCTCAGTGTGAGTGTGTGTGTGTGTGTTAGACTACCTCAGTGTGTGTGTGTGTGTGTGTGTGTGTGTGTGTGACTACCTCTGTGTGTGTGTGTGTTTGTGTGTGTGACTACGTGTGTCTGTGTGTATGTGACTACGTGCGTGTGTGTGTGTGACTACGTGTGTGTGTGTGTGACTACGTGCGTGTGTGTGTGTGTGACAACCTCAGTGTGAGTGTGTGTGTGACTACATCAGTGTGTGTGTGACTACCCCTGTGTCTGTATCAGTGTGTGTGTGTGTGTGACTACCTCAGTGTGTGTGTGTGTGTGTGTGTGTGACAACCTCAGTGTGAGTGTGTGTGTGTGTGTGACTACATAAGTGTGTGTGTGTGTGACTACCCCTGTGTCTGTATCAGTGTGTGTGTGACTACCTCAGTGTGTGTGTGTGTGACTACATCAGTGTGTGTGTGTGTGTGTGTGTGTGTGACCAACTCAGTGTGTGTGTGTGTGACTACCCCTGTGTGTGTATCAGTGTGTGTGTGTGTGTGTGTGTGTGACTACCTCAGTGTGTGTGTGCGTGTGTGTGTGTGACTACCTCAGTGTGTCTGTGTGACTACCTCAGTGTGTGTGTGTGTGTGTGATTACCTCAGCCTGTGTGTGTTTGTGACTTATCAGTGTGTGGGTGTGTGTGTGACTACCTCAGTGTGTGTGCGACTACCACAGCGTGCGTGTGTTTGTGACTACCTAAGAGTGTGTGTGTGTGTGTGTGTGTGTGACTACCTGTGTGTGTGTGTGTGTGTGACTACGTGTGTCTGTGTGTGTGTGACTACGTGTGTCTGTGTCTGTGTGACTACGTGTGTCTGTGTCTGTGTGACTACGTGCGTGTGTGTGTGTGACTACGTGTGTGTGTGTGTGACTACGTGCGTGTTTGTGTGTGTGACTACCTCTGTGTGTGTGTGTGTGTGACAACCTCAGTGTGAGTGTGTGTGTGTGTGACTATATGTGTGTGTGTGTGACTATATGTGTGTGTGTGTGACTACGTGTGTGTTTGTGTGTGTGACTACCTCTGTGTGTGTGTGTGTGTGACAACCTCAGTGTGAGTGTGTGTGTGTGTGTGTGTGTGACTACATCAGTGTGTGTGTGTGTGACTACCCCTGTGTCTGTATCAGTGTGTGTGTGTGTGACTACCTCAGTGTGTGTGTGTGTGTGTGACAACCTCAGTATGAGTGTGTGTGTGTGTGTGTGACTACATCAGTGTGTGTGTTTGTGACTACCCCTGTGTCTGTATCAGTGTGTGTGTGTGTGTGTGTGACTACCTCAGTGTGTGTGTGTGTGTGTGTGTGTGACTACATCAGTGTGTGTGTGTGTGTGACCAACTCAGTGTGTGTGTGTGTGACTACCCCTGTGTGTGTATCAGTGTGTGTGTGTGTGTGTGTGTGTGTGTGTGTGTGTGTGTGTGACTACCTCAGTGTGTGTGTGCGTGTGTGTCTGTGTGGGTGTGTGTGACATCCTCAGTGAGTGTGTGTGTGTGTGACTAATTCAGTGTGCGTGTGAGGCTACCTGTGTGTGTGTGTGTGTATGTGTGTATGTGTGTGTGTGTGTGTGTGTGTGTGTGTGTGTGTGTGTGTGTGTGTGTTTGATTACCTCAGCCTGTGTGTGTTTGTGACTGCCTCAGTGTATGGGTGTGTGTGACAACCTCAGTGAGTGTGTGTGTGTGTATGTGACTACCTCAGTGTCTGTGTGTGTGTGTGTGTGTGTGTGTGTGTGTGTGTGTGTGACTACCTCAGTGTGTGTGTGTGTGTGTGTGTGTGTGTGTGTGTGTGTGTGTGGGACTACTTCAGTGTGAGTGTGTGCGTGTCTGTGTCTGTGTGTGTGTGTGTGTGTGTGTGTGTGTGACTACGTCAGTGTGTGTGTGTGTGTTTGTGAGAGAGACTACCTCAGTGTGTGTGTGTGTGTGTGTTTGTGTGTGTGTGTGACTAAATCAGTGTGTGTGTGAGGCTACCTCTGTGTGTGTGTGTGTGTGTGTGACTACCTCTGTCTGTGTGAGTGTGTGTGTTTGTGTGTGACTACCTCTGTGTGTGTGTGTGTGTGAGACTACCTCAGTGTGAGTGTGTGCGTGTCTGTGTGTGTGTGTGTGTGTGTATGTGACTACGTCAGTGTGTGTATGTGTGTGACTACCTGTGTGTGTGTGACTACGTGCGTGTGTGTGTGTGACTACGTGTGTGTGTGACTACGTGTGTGTGTGTGTGTGACTACGTACGTGTGTGTGTGTGACTACCTCTGTGTGTGAGTGTGTGTGTGTGTGTGACTACATCAGTGTGTGTGTGTGTGACTACCCCTGTGTCTGTATCAGTGTGTGTGTGTGTGACTACCTCAGTGTGTGTGTGTGTGTGTGTGTGTGTGTGTGTGACTACATCAGTGTGTGTGTGTGACCAACTCAGTGTGTGTGTGTGTGTGTGACTATCCCTGTGTGTGTATCAGTGTCTGTATATGTGTGTGACTACCTCTGTGTGTGTGTGTGACTACATCAGTGTGTGTGTGACTACCTCAATGAGTGTGTGTGTGTGTGTGTGTGTGTGTGTGTGTGTGTGTGTGAGTGAGTGAGACTACCCCTGTGTGTGTGTATCAGTGTGTGTGTGTGTGTGTGTCTGATTACCTCTGTGTGAGTGGGTGTGTGTGAGAGAGACTACCTCGGTGTGTGTGTGTGAATACCTCAGTGTGTGTGTGTGTGTGTGTGTGTATGTGACTACCTCAGTGTGTGTGTGTGACAACCTCAGTGTGAGTGTGCTTGTGCGTGTGCGACTACCTCAGTGTGTGTGTGACTACCTCAATGAGTGTGTGTGTGTGTGTGTGTGTGTGTGTGTGTGAGACTACCCCTGTGTGTGTGTGTGTGTGTGTATGTGACTACCTCAGTGTGTGTGTGTGACAACCTCAGTGTGAGTATGCTTGTGCGTGTGCGACTACCTCAGTGTGTGTGTGTGTATGTGAGACTACATCAGTGTGTGTGTGTGACTACCTCAGTGTGTGTGTGTGTGTGTGTGTGTGTGTGTGTGTGTGTGACTACCTCAGTGTGTGTGTGTGTGTGTGTGTGTGACTACCTCTGTGTGTGTGTATCAGTGTGTGTGTGTGTGTCTGACTACCTCTGTGTGAGTGGGTGTGTGTGAGAGAGACTACCTCGGTGTGTGTGTGTGAATACCTCAGTGTGTGTGTGTGTGTGTGAGACTACCCCTGTGTGTGTGTATAAGTGTCTGTGTGTGTGTCTGACTACCTCTGTGTGAGTGTGTGTGTTTGTGAGAGAGACTACATCAGTGTGTGTGTGACTACCTCAGTGTGAGTGTGCTTGTGCGTGTGCGACTACCTCAGTTGTGTGTGTGTATGTGAGACTACATCGGTGTGTGTGTGTGGCTATTTCAGTGTGTGTGTGTGACTACCTCAGTGTGAGTGTGTGTGTGTGTGTTAGACTACCTTAGTGTGTGTGTGTGTGTGTGTGTGTGTGTGTGTGTGTGACTACCTCAGTGTGTGTGTGCGTGTGTGTGTGTGACTACCTCAGTGTGTCTGTGTGACTACCTCAGTGTTTGTGTGTGTGTGACTACCTCAGTGTGTCTGTGTGACTACCTCAGTGTGTGTGTGTGTGTGATTACCTCAGCCTGTGTGTGTTTGTGACTTATCAGTGTGTGGGTGTGTGTGTGACGACCTCAGTGTGTATGTGTGTGTGTGTGTGTGTGTGTGTGTGTGTGTGTGTGTGTGTGTGTGACTACCTCAGTGTGTGTGCAACTACCACAGTGTGTGTGTGTTTGTGACTACCTAAGAGTGTGTGTGTGTGTGTGTGTGTGTGTGTGACTACCTCAGTGTGTGTGTGTGTGACTACCTCAGTGTGAGTGTGCGTGCGCGCGTGTGTGTGTGTGTGTGTGTGACTACCTCAGTATGTGCATGTGTGTGTGTGTGTCACTACCTCAGTGTGTGTGTGACTACCTCAATGAGTGTGTGTGTGTGCGTGTGTGTGTGTGTGTGTGAGACTACCCCTGTGTGTGTGTGGATCTGTGTGTGTGTGTGTGTGTCTGATTACCTCTGTGTGAGTGGGTGTGTGTGAGAGAGACTACCTCGGTGTGTGTGTGTGAATACCTCAGTGAGTGTGTGTGTGTGTATGTGACTACCTCAGTGTCTGTCTGTGTGTGTGTGTGTGCGTGTGTGTGACTACCTCAGTGTGTGTGTGTGTGTGTGTGTGTGTGTGTGTGTGTGTGTGGGACAACTTCAGTGTGAGTGTGCTTGTGCGTGTGTGACTACCTCAGTGTGAGTGTGTGCGTGTCTGTGTCTGTGTGTGCGTGTGTGTGACTACGTCAGTGTGTGTGTATGTGTGTGACTACCTGTGTGTGTTTGTGTGTGTGACTACGTGTGTGTGTGTGTGACTACCTGTGTGTGTGTGTGTG
>NC_092775.1:57105158-57117658 GCF_047496795.1 Chiloscyllium punctatum
CTGATTACCTCTGTGTGAGTGGGTGTGTGTGAGAGAGACTACCTCGTTGTGTGTGTGTGACTACCTCAGTGTGTGTGTGTGTGTGACAACCTCAGTGTGAGTGTGCTTGTGCGTGTGCGACTACCTCAGTGTGTGTGTGTGTATGTGAGACTACATCAGTGTGTGTGTGTGGCTATTTCAGTGTGTGTGTGTGACTACCTCAGTGTGTGTGTGTGTGTGTGTGTGTGTGACTACCTCTGTGTGTGTGTATCAGTGTGTGTGTCTGACTACCTCTGTGTGAGTGGGTGTGTGTGAGAGAGACTACATCAGTGTGTGTGTGACTACCTCAGTGTGAGTGTGTGTGTGTGTGTGTGTGTTTGTGAGGCTACATCAGTGTGTGTGTGTGTGACTACCCCTGTGTGTGTATCAGTGTGTGTGTGTGTGTGTGTGACTACCCCTGTGTGTGTGTGAGTGACCATGTGTGTGTGTGTGTGTGTGTGAGACTACCTCAGTGTGAGTGTGTGTGTGTGTGTGTGTGTGACTACCTCAATGTGTGTGTGTGTGTGTGTGTGACTACCTCAGTGTGAGTGTGTGTGTGTGTGTGTGTGTGTGACTACCTCAGTGTGTGGGTGTGTGTTTGTGAGAGAGACTACCTCGGTGTGTGTGTGTGTGTGTGTAACTAATTCAGTGTGTTTGTTTGTGTGTGTGTGTGTGTGTGACTACCTCAGTGTGAGTGTGCTTGTGCGTGTGCGACTACCTCAGTTGTGTGTGTGTATGTGAGACTACATCAGTGTGTGTGTGTGGCTATTTCAGTGTGTGTGTGTGACTACCTCAGTGTGAGTGTGTGTGTGTGTGTTAGACACCTCAGTGTGTGTGTGTGTGTGTGTGTGTGTGTGTGACTACCTCAGTGTGTGTGTGCGTGTGTGTGTGTGACTACCTCAGTGTGTCTGTGTGACTACCTCAGTGTGTGTGTGTGTGTGTGATTACCTCAGCCTGTGTGAGTTTGTGACTTATCAGTGTGTGTGTGTGTGTGTGTGGGACTACTTCAGTGTGAGTGTGCTTGTGCGTGTGTGATTACCTCAGTGTGAGTGTGTGCGTGTCTGTGTGTGTGTGTGTGTGTGTGTGTGACTACGTCAGTGTGTGTGTGTGTGTGTGTGTGTGTGTGAGACTACCTGTGTGTGTGTGTGTGTGTGTGACTACGTGTGTGTGTGTGTGTGTGACTACGTGTGTGTGTGTGTGAGACTACGTGCGTGTGTGTGTTTGATTACCTCAGCCTGTGTGTGTTTGTGACTACCTCAGTGTGTGGGTGTGTGTGACAACCTCAGTGAGTGTGTGTGTGACTGCTTCAGTGTGTGTGTGTGTGTGTGTTTGTGAGAGAGACTACCTCAGTGTGTGTGTGTGTGTTTGTGAGAGAGACTACCTCAGTGTGTGTGTGTGTTTGTTTGTGTGTGTGTGACTAATTCAGTGTGTGTGTGACTACCTCAGTGTGTGTGTGTGTGTGTGTGTGACTACCTCAGTGTGTGTGTGTGTGTGTGTGTGTGTGGGACAACTTCAGTGTGAGTGTGCTTGTGCGTGTGTGACTACCTCAGTGTGAGTGTGTGCGTGTCTGTGTCTGTGTGTGTGTGTGTGTGACTACGTCAGTGTGTGTGTATGTGTGTGACTACCTGTGTGTGTTTGTGTGTGTGACTACGTGTGTGTGTGTGTGACTACCTGTGTGTGTGTGTGTGTGTGTGTGTGTGTGTGTGAGACTACGTGCGTGTGTGTGTGTGTGTGTTTGATTACCTCAGCCTGTGTGTGTTTGTGACTACCTCAGTGTGTGGGTGTGTGTGACAACCTCAGTGAGTGTGTGTGTGACTGCTTCAGTGTGTGTGTGTGTGTGTGTGTTTGTGAGAGAGACTACCTCAGTGTGTGTGTGTGTGTGTGTGTGTGTTTGTTTGTGTGTGTGTGACTAATTCAGTGTGTGTGTGACTACCTCAGTGTGTGTGTGTGTGTGTTTGTGAGAGAGACTACCTCAGTGTGTGAGTGTGTGTGTGTGTGAGACTACATCAGTGTGTGTGTGTGACCACCCCTGTGTGTGTGTGTGTGTGTGTGACTACCTCAGTGTGTGGGTGTGTGTTTGTGAGAGAGACTACCTCGGTGTGTGTGTGTGTGTGTAACTAATTCAGTGTGTTTGTTTGTGTGTGTGTGTGTGTGTGACTACCTCAGTGTGAGTGTGCTTGTGTGTGTGCGACTACCTCAGTTGTGTGTGTGTATGTGAGACTACATCAGTGTGTGTGTGTGGCTATTTCAGTGTGTGTGTGTGACTACCTCAGTGTGAGTGTGTGTGTGACTACCTCAGTGTGTCTGTGTGACTACCTCAGTGTGTGTGTGTGTGTGACTACCTCAGTGTGAGTGTGCGTGCGCGCGTGTGTGTTTGTGTGTGTGTGTGTGTGTGTGTGTGTGTGTGTGTGACTACCTCAGTATGTGCATGTGTGTGTGTGTGTCACTACCTCAGTGTGTGTGTGTGTGTGTGTGACTACCTCAGTGTGTGTGTGTGTGTGTGGGACTACTTCAGTGTGAGTGTGCTTGTGCGTGTGTGACTACCTCAGTGTGAGTGTGTGCGTGTCTGTGTCTGTGTGTGTGTGTGTGTGTGTGACTACGTCAGTGTGTGTGTGTGTGTGTGTGTGACTACCTGTGTGTGTGTGTGTGTGTGTGTGTGTGACTACGTGTGTGTGTGTGTGTGTGTGACTACGTGTGTGTGTGTGTGTGTGTGTGTGTGTGAGACTACGTGCGTGTGTGTGTGTGTGTGTTTGATTACCTCAGCCTGTGTGTGTTTGTGACTACCTCAGTGTGTGGGTGTGTGTGACAACCTCAGTGAGTGTGTGTGTGACTGCTTCAGTGTGTGTGTGTGTGTGTGTGTTTGTGAGAGAGACTACCTCAGTGTGTGTGTGTGTTTGTGAGAGAGACTACCTCAGTGTGTGTGTGTTTGTTTGTGTGTGTGTGACTAATTCAGTGTGTGTGTGACTACCTCAGTGTGTGTGTGTGTGTGTTTGTGAGAGAGACTACATCAGTGTGTGTGTGTGTGTGTTTGTGTGTGTGTGACTACCTCTGTCTGTGTGAGTGTGTGTGTTTGTGTGTGACTACCTCCGTGTGTGTGTGTGAGACTACCTCAGTGTGAGTGTGTGTGTGTGTGTGACTACGTCAGTGTGTGTATGTGTGTGACTACGTGTGTGTGTGTGTGACTACGTGTGTCTGTGTGTGTGTGACTACGTGTGTCTGTGTGTGTGTGACTACGTGCGAGTGTGTGTGTGACTACGTGTGAGTGTGTGTGTGACTACGTGTGTGTGTGTGTGACTACGTGTGTGTGTGTGTGACTACGTGCGTGTGTGTGTGTGTGACTACCTCTGTGTGTGTGTGTGTGTATGTGACTATATGTGTGTGTGTGTGACTACGTGTGTGTTTGTGTGTGTGACTACCTCTGTGTGTGTGTGTGACAACCTCAGTGTGAGTGTGTGTGTGTGTGTGTGACTACCTCAGAGTGTGTGTGTGTTTGTGTGACTACATCAGTGTGTGTGTGTGACCAACTCAGTGTGTGTGTGTGTGTGACTACCTCAGAGTGTGTGTGTGTGTTTGTGTGTGTGACTACATCAGTGTGTGTGTGTGACCAACTCAGTGTGTGTGTGTGTGACTATCCCTGTGTGTGTATCAGTGTGTGTGTGTGTGTGACTACATCAGTGTGTGTGTGTGTGTGTGTGACCAACTCAGTGTGTGTGTGTGTGACTACCCCTGTGTGTGTATCAGTGTGTGTGTGTGTGTGTGTGTGTGTGTGTGTGTGACTACCCCTGTGTGTGTGTATCAGTGTGTGTGTGTGTGTGTGTCTGACTACCTCTGTGTGAGTGGGTGTGTGTGAGAGAGACTACCTCGGTGTGTGTGTGTGAATACCTCAGTGTGTGTGTGTGTGTGTGTGTGACTACCTCAGTGTGTGTGTGTGTGTGTGTGTGTGTGTGTGTGTGTGTGTGTGAGACTACCTCTGTCTGTGTGAGTGTGTGTGTTTGTGTGTGACTACCTCCGTGTGTGTGTGTGAGACTACCTCAGTGTGAGTGTGTGTGTGTGTGTGACTACGTCAGTGTGTGTATGTGTGTGACTACGTGTGTGTGTGTGTGACTACGTGTGTCTGTGTGTGTGTGACTACGTGTGTCTGTGTGTGTGTGACTACGTGCGAGTGTGTGTGTGACTACGTGTGTGTGTGTGTGACTACGTGTGTGTGTGTGTGACTACGTGCGTGTGTGTGTGTGTGTGACTACCTCTGTGTGTGTGTGTGTGTGTGTGACTATATGTGTGTGTGTGTGACTACGTGTGTGTGTGTGTGTGTGACTACCTCAGAGTGTGTGTGTGTTTGTGTGACTACATCAGTGTGTGTGTGTGACCAACTCAGTGTGTGTGTGTGTGTGTGACTACCTCAGAGTGTGTGTGTGTGTTTGTGTGTGTGTGTGTGACTACATCAGTGTGTGTGTGCGTGTGTGTGTGTGTGTCTGACTACCTCTGTGTGAGTGGGTGTGTGTGAGAGAGACTACCTCGGTGTGTGTGTGTGAATACCTCAGTGTGTGTGTGTGTGTGTGTGTGACTACCTCAGTGTGTGTGTGTGTGTGTGTGTGTGTGTGTGTGTGTGACTACCTCAGTGTGTGTGTGTGTGTGTGTGTGTGTGTGTGTGTGTGTGTGTGTGTGTGTGTGTGAGACTACCTCAGTGTGTGTGTGTGTGTGTGTGTGTGTCTGGGACTACTTCAATGTGTGTGTGTGTGTGTGTGTGTGTGTGTGTGTGTGTGTGACTACGTGTGTGTGTGTGTGTGTGTGACTATATGTGTGTGTGTGTGACTACGTGTGTGTTTGTGTATGTGACTACCTCTGTGTGTGTGTGTGACAACCTCAGTGTGAGTGTGTGTGTGTGTGTGTGACTACCTCAGAGTGTGTGTGTGTGTTTGTGTGACTACATCAGTGTGTGTGTGTGACCAACTCAGTGTGTGTGTGTGTGTGACTACCTCAGTGTGTGTGTGTGTTTGTGTGTGTGTGTGTGACTACATCAGTGTGTGTGTGTGACCAACTCAGTGTGTGTGTGTGTGACTACCCCTGTGTGTGTATCAGTGTGTGTGTGTGTGTGTGTGTGTGACTACCTCAGTGTGTGTGTGCGTGTGTGTGTGTGACTACCTCAGTGTGTCTGTGTGACTACCTCAGTGTGTGTGTGTGTGTGTGTGACTACCTGTGTGTGTGTGTGTGTGTGTGACTACGTGTGTCTGTGTGTGTGTGACTACGTGTGTCTGTGTCTGTGTGACTACGTGTGTCTGTGTCTGTGTGACTACGTGCGTGTGTGTGTGTGACTACGTGTGTGTGTGTGTGACTACGTGCGTGTTTGTGTGTGTGACTACCTCTGTGTGTGTGTGTGTGTGTGAGTGACAACCTCAGTGTGAGTGTGTGTGTGTGTGACTATATGTGTGTGTGTGTGACTACGTGTGTGTTTGTGTGTGTGACTACCTCTGTGTGTGTGTGTGTGTGACAACCTCAGTGTGAGTGTGTGTGTGTGTGTGTGTGTGACTACATCAGTGTGTGTGTGTGTGACTACCCCTGTGTCTGTATCAGTGTGTGTGTGTGTGACTACCTCAGTGTGTGTGTGTGTGTGTGACAACCTCAGTGTGAGTGTGTGTGTGTGTGTGTGTGACTACATCAGTGTGTGTGTGTGTGACTACCCCTGTGTCTGTATCAGTGTGTGTGTGTGTGTGTGTGTGACTACCTCAGTGTGTGTGTGTGTGTGTGTGACTACATCAGTGTGTGTGTGTGTGTGACCAACTCAGTGTGTGTGTGTGTGACTACCCCTGTGTGTGTATCAGTGTGTGTGTGTGTGTGTGTGTGTGTGACTACCTCAGTGTGTGTGTGCGTGTGTGTCTGTGTGGGTGTGTGTGACATCCTCAGTGAGTGTGTGTGTGTGTGACTAATTCAGTGTGCGTGTGAGGCTACCTGTGTGTGTGTGTGTGTGTGTGTGTGTGTATGTGTGTATGTGTATGTGTGTGTGTGTGTGTGTGTGTGTGTGTGTGTGTGTGTGTGTGTGTGTGTGTTTGATTACCTCAGCCTGTGTGTGTTTGTGACTGCCTCAGTGTATGGGTGTGTGTGACAACCTCAGTGAGTGTGTGTGTGTGTATGTGACTACCTCAGTGTCTGTGTGTGTGTGTGTGTGTGTGTGTGTGTGTGTGTGTGTGTGTGTGTGACTACCTCAGTGTGTGTGTGTGTGTGTGTGTGTGTGTGTGTGTGTGTGTGGGACTACTTCAGTGTGAGTGTGTGCGTGTCTGTGTGTGTGTGTGTGTGTGTGTGTGTGTGTGTGACTACGTCAGTGTGTGTGTGTGTGTTTGTGAGAGAGACTACCTCAGTGTGTGTGTGTGTGTGTGTTTGTGTGTGTGTGTGACTAAATCAGTGTGTGTGTGAGGCTACCTCTGTGTGTGTGTGTGTGTGTGTTTGTGTGTGTGTGACTACCTCTGTCTGTGTGAGTGTGTGTGTTTGTGTGTGACTACCTCTGTGTGTGTGTGTGTGTGAGACTACCTCAGTGTGAGTGTGTGCGTGTCTGTGTGTGTGTGTGTGTGTGTATGTGACTACGTCAGTGTGTGTATGTGTGTGACTACCTGTGTGTGTGTGACTACGTGTGTGTGTGTGTGTGACTACGTGTGTGTGTGTGTGTGACTACGTACGTGTGTGTGTGTGACTACCTCTGTGTGTGAGTGTGTGTGTGTGTGTGACTACATCAGTGTGTGTGTGTGTGACTACCCCTGTGTCTGTATCAGTGTGTGTGTGTGTGACTACCTCAGTGTGTGTGTGTGTGTGTGTGTGTGTGTGTGTGACTACATCAGTGTGTGTGTGTGACCAACTCAGTGTGTGTGTGTGTGTGTGACTATCCCTGTGTGTGTATCAGTGTCTGTGTATGTGTGTGACTACCTCTGTGTGTGTGTGTGACTACATCAGTGTGTGTGTGACTACCTCAATGTGTGTGTGTGTGTGTGTGTGTGTGTGTGTGTGTGTGTGTGTGTGTGTGTGTGTGTGAGTGAGTGAGACTACCCCTGTGTGTGTGTATCAGTGTGTGTGTGTGTGTGTCTGATTACCTCTGTGTGAGTGGGTGTGTGTGAGAGAGACTACCTCGGTGTGTGTGTGTGAATACCTCAGTGTGTGTGTGTGTGTGTGTGTGTATGTGACTACCTCAGTGTGTGTGTGTGACAACCTCAGTGTGAGTGTGCTTGTGCGTGTGCGACTACCTCAGTGTGTGTGTGACTACCTCAATGAGTGTGTGTGTGTGTGTGTGTGTGTGTGTGTGAGACTACCCCTGTGTGTGTGTGTGTGTGTGTATGTGACTACCTCAGTGTGTGTGTGTGACAACCTCAGTGTGAGTATGCTTGTGCGTGTGCGACTACCTCAGTGTGTGTGTGTGTATGTGAGACTACATCAGTGTGTGTGTGTGACTACCTCAGTGTGTGTGTGTGTGTGTGTGTGTGTGTGTGTGTGTGACTACCTCAGTGTGTGTGTGTGTGTGTGTGTGACTACCTCTGTGTGTGTGTATCAGTGTGTGTGTGTGTGTCTGACTACCTCTGTGTGAGTGGGTGTGTGTGAGAGAGACTACCTCGGTGTGTGTGTGTGAATACCTCAGTGTGTGTGTGTGTGTGTGAGACTACCCCTGTGTGTGTGTATAAGTGTCTGTGTGTGTGTCTGACTACCTCTGTGTGAGTGTGTGTGTTTGTGAGAGAGACTACATCAGTGTGTGTGTGACTACCTCAGTGTGAGTGTGCTTGTGCGTGTGCGACTACCTCAGTTGTGTGTGTGTATGTGAGACTACATCGGTGTGTGTGTGTGGCTATTTCAGTGTGTGTGTGTGACTACCTCAGTGTGAGTGTGTGTGTGTGTGTTAGACTACCTTAGTGTGTGTGTGTGTGTGTGTGTGTGTGTGTGTGTGACTACCTCAGTGTGTGTGTGCGTGTGTGTGTGTGACTACCTCAGTGTGTCTGTGTGACTACCTCAGTGTTTGTGTGTGTGTGATTACCTCAGCCTGTGTGTGTTTGTGACTTATCAGTGTGTGGGTGTGTGTGTGACGACCTCAGTGTGTATGTGTGTGTGTGTGTGTGTGTGTGTGTGTGTGTGTGTGTGTGTGTGTGTGTGACTACCTCAGTGTGTGTGCAACTACCACAGTGTGTGTGTGTTTGTGACTACCTAAGAGTGTGTGTGTGTGTGTGTGACTACCTCAGTATGTGCATGTGTGTGTGTGTGTCACTACCTCAGTGTGTGTGTGACTACCTCAATGAGTGTGTGTGTGTGCGTGTGTGTGTGTGTGTGTGAGACTACCCCTGTGTGTGTGTGGATCTGTGTGTGTGTGTGTGTGTCTGATTACCTCTGTGTGAGTGGGTGTGTGTGAGAGAGACTACCTCGGTGTGTGTGTGTGAATACCTCAGTGAGTGTGTGTGTGTGTATGTGACTACCTCAGTGTCTGTCTGTGTGTATGTGTGTGCGTGTGTGTGACTACCTCAGTGTGTGTGTGTGTGTGTGTGTGTGTGTGTGTGTGTGGGACAACTTCAGTGTGAGTGTGCTTGTGCGTGTGTGACTACCTCAGTGTGAGTGTGTGCGTGTCTGTGTCTGTGTGTGCGTGTGTGTGACTACGTCAGTGTGTGTGTATGTGTGTGACTACCTGTGTGTGTTTGTGTGTGTGACTACGTGTGTGTGTGTGTGACTACCTGTGTGTGTGTGTGTGTGTGTGACTACGTGTGTGTGTGTGTGTGTGTGTGTGAGAGACTACGTGCGTGTGTGTGTGTGTGTGTGTTTGATTACCTCAGCCTGTGTGTGTTTGTGACTACCTCAGTGTGTGGGTGTGTGTGACAACCTCAGTGAGTGTGTGTGTGACTGCTTCAGTGTGTGTGTGTGTGTGTGTGTTTGTGAGAGAGACTACCTCAGTGTGTGTGTGTGTGTGTGTGTGTGTTTGTTTGTGTGTGTGTGACTAATTCAGTGTGTGTGTGACTACCTCAGTGTGTGTGTGTGTGTGTTTGTGAGAGAGACTACCTCAGTGTGTGAGTGTGTGTGTGTGTGAGACTACATCAGTGTGTGTGTGTGACCACCCCTGTGTGTGTGTGTGTGTGTGTGACTACCTCAGTGTGTGGGTGTGTGTTTGTGAGAGAGACTACCTCGGTGTGTGTGTGTGTGTGTAACTAATTCAGTGTGTTTGTTTGTGTGTGTGTGTGTGTGTGACTACCTCAGTGTGAGTGTGCTTGTGTGTGTGCGACTACCTCAGTTGTGTGTGTGTATGTGAGACTACATCAGTGTGTGTGTGTGGCTATTTCAGTGTGTGTGTGTGACTACCTCAGTGTGAGTGTGTGTGTGACTACCTCAGTGTGTCTGTGTGACTACCTCAGTGTGTGTGTGTGTGTGTGACTACCTCAGTGTGAGTGTGCGTGCGCGCGTGTGTGTTTGTGTGTGTGTGTGTGTGTGTGTGTGTGTGTGTGTGTGTGACTACCTCAGTATGTGCATGTGTGTGTGTGTGTCACTACCTCAGTGTGTGTGTGTGTGTGTGTGTGACTACCTCAGTGTGTGTGTGTGTGTGGGACTACTTCAGTGTGAGTGTGCTTGTGCGTGTGTGACTACCTCAGTGTGAGTGTGTGCGTGTCTGTGTCTGTGTGTGTGTGTGTGTGTGTGACTACGTCAGTGTGTGTGTGTGTGTGTGTGTGTGACTACCTGTGTGTGTGTGTGTGTGTGTGTGTGACTACGTGTGTGTGTGTGTGTGTGTGACTACGTGTGTGTGTGTGTGAGACTACGTGCGTGTGTGTGTGTGTGTGTTTGATTACCTCAGCCTGTGTGTGTTTGTGACTACCTCAGTGTGTGGGTGTGTGTGACAACCTCAGTGAGTGTGTGTGTGACTGCTTCAGTGTGTGTGTGTGTGTGTTTGTGAGAGAGACTACCTCAGTGTGTGTGTGTGTTTGTGAGAGAGACTACCTCAGTGTGTGTGTGTGTGTGTTTGTTTGTGTGTGTGTGACTAATTCAGTGTGTGTGTGACTACCTCAGTGTGTGTGTGTGTGTGTTTGTGAGAGAGACTACATCAGTGTGTGTGTGTGTGTGTTTGTGTGTGTGTGACTACCTCTGTCTGTGTGAGTGTGTGTGTTTGTGTGTGACTACCTCCGTGTGTGTGTGTGAGACTACCTCAGTGTGAGTGTGTGTGTGTGTGTGACTACGTCAGTGTGTGTATGTGTGTGACTACGTGTGTGTGTGTGTGACTACGTGTGTCTGTGTGTGTGTGACTACGTGTGTCTGTGTGTGTGTGACTACGTGCGAGTGTGTGTGTGACTACGTGTGAGTGTGTGTGTGACTACGTGTGTGTGTGTGTGACTACGTGTGTGTGTGTGTGACTACGTGCGTGTGTGTGTGTGTGACTACCTCTGTGTGTGTGTGTGTGTATGTGACTATATGTGTGTGTGTGTGTGACTACGTGTGTGTTTGTGTGTGTGACTACCTCTGTGTGTGTGTGTGACAACCTCAGTGTGAGTGTGTGTGTGTGTGTGTGACTACCTCAGAGTGTGTGTGTGTTTGTGTGACTACATCAGTGTGTGTGTGTGACCAACTCAGTGTGTGTGTGTGTGTGACTACCTCAGAGTGTGTGTGTGTGTTTGTGTGTGTGTGTGTGACTACATCAGTGTGTGTGTGTGACCAACTCAGTGTGTGTGTGTGTGACTATCCCTGTGTGTGTATCAGTGTGTGTGTGTGTGTGACTACATCAGTGTGTGTGTGACCAACTCAGTGTGTGTGTGTGTGACTACCCCTGTGTGTGTGAGTGTGTGTGTGTGTGTGTGTGTGTGTGTGTGACTATCCCTGTGTGTGTATCAGTGTCTGTGTATGTGTGTGACTACCTCTGTGTGTGTGTGTGTGACTACATCAGTGTGTGTGTGACTACCTCAATGAGTGTGTGTGTGTGTGTGTGTGTGTGTGTGTGTGTGTGTGTGTGTGTGTGTGTGTGAGTGAGTGAGACTACCCCTGTGTGTGTGTATCAGTGTGTGTGTGTGTGTGTCTGATTACCTCTGTGTGAGTGGGTGTGTGTGAGAGAGACTACCTCGGTGTGTGTGTGTGAATACCTCAGTGTGTGTGTGTGTGTGTGTGTGTATGTGACTACCTCAGTGTGTGTGTGTGACAACCTCAGTGTGAGTGTGCTTGTGCGTGTGCGACTACCTCAGTGTGTGTGTGACTACCTCAATGAGTGTGTGTGTGTGTGTGTGTGTGTGTGTGTGTGAGACTACCCCTGTGTGTGTGTGTGTGTGTGTATGTGACTACCTCAGTGTGTGTGTGTGACAACCTCAGTGTGAGTATGCTTGTGCGTGTGCGACTACCTCAGTGTGTGTGTGTGTATGTGAGACTACATCAGTGTGTGTGTGTGACTACCTCAGTGTGTGTGTGTGTGTGTGTGTGTGTGTGTGTGTGTGTGTGTGTGTGACTACCTCAGTGTGTGTGTGTGTGTGTGTGTGACTACCTCTGTGTGTGTGTATCAGTGTGTGTGTGTGTGTCTGACTACCTCTGTGTGAGTGGGTGTGTGTGAGAGAGACTACCTCGGTGTGTGTGTGTGAATACCTCAGTGTGTGTGTGTGTGTGTGAGACTACCCCTGTGTGTGTGTATAAGTGTCTGTGTGTGTGTCTGACTACCTCTGTGTGAGTGTGTGTGTTTGTGAGAGAGACTACATCAGTGTGTGTGTGACTACCTCAGTGTGAGTGTGCTTGTGCGTGTGCGACTACCTCAGTTGTGTGTGTGTATGTGAGACTACATCGGTGTGTGTGTGTGGCTATTTCAGTGTGTGTGTGTGACTACCTCAGTGTGAGTGTGTGTGTGTGTGTTAGACTACCTTAGTGTGTGTGTGTGTGTGTGTGTGTGTGTGTGTGTGTGACTACCTCAGTGTGTGTGTGCGTGTGTGTGTGTGACTACCTCAGTGTGTCTGTGTGACTACCTCAGTGTTTGTGTGTGTGTGATTACCTCAGCCTGTGTGTGTTTGTGACTTATCAGTGTGTGGGTGTGTGTGTGACGACCTCAGTGTGTATGTGTGTGTGTGTGTGTGTGTGTGTGTGTGTGTGTGTGTGTGTGTGTGTGTGTGTGACTACCTCAGTGTGTGTGCAACTACCACAGTGTGTGTGTGTTTGTGACTACCTAAGAGTGTGTGTGTGTGTGTGTGACTACCTCAGTATGTGCATGTGTGTGTGTGTGTCACTACCTCAGTGTGTGTGTGACTACCTCAATGAGTGTGTGTGTGTGCGTGTGTGTGTGTGTGTGTGAGACTACCCCTGTGTGTGTGTGGATCTGTGTGTGTGTGTGTGTGTCTGATTACCTCTGTGTGAGTGGGTGTGTGTGAGAGAGACTACCTCGGTGTGTGTGTGTGAATACCTCAGTGAGTGTGTGTGTGTGTATGTGACTACCTCAGTGTCTGTCTGTGTGTATGTGTGTGCGTGTGTGTGACTACCTCAGTGTGTGTGTGTGTGTGTGTGTGTGTGTGTGTGTGGGACAA
>NC_092775.1:57122658-57125158 GCF_047496795.1 Chiloscyllium punctatum
TGTGCGTGTCTGTGTGTGTGTGTGTGTGTGTGTGTGTGACTACGTCAGTGTGTGTGTGTGTGTTTGTGAGAGAGACTACCTCAGTGTGTGTGTGTGTGTGTGTTTGTGTGTGTGTGTGACTAAATCAGTGTGTGTGTGAGGCTACCTCTGTGTGTGTGTGTGTGTGTGTTTGTGTGTGTGTGACTACCTCTGTCTGTGTGAGTGTGTGAGACTACCTCAGTGTGAGTGTGTGCGTGTCTGTGTGTGTGTGTGTGTGTGTATGTGACTACGTCAGTGTGTGTATGTGTGTGACTACCTGTGTGTGTGTGACTACGTGCGTGTGTGTGTGTGACTACGTGTGTGTGTGTGTGTGACTACGTGTGTGTGTGTGTGTGACTACGTACGTGTGTGTGTGTGACTACCTCTGTGTGTGAGTGTGTGTGTGTGTGTGACTACATCAGTGTGTGTGTGTGTGACTACCCCTGTGTCTGTATCAGTGTGTGTGTGTGTGACTACCTCAGTGTGTGTGTGTGTGTGTGTGTGTGTGTGTGTGTGACTACATCAGTGTGTGTGTGTGACCAACTCAGTGTGTGTGTGTGTGTGTGACTATCCCTGTGTGTGTATCAGTGTCTGTGTATGTGTGTGACTACCTCTGTGTGTGTGTGTGACTACATCAGTGTGTGTGTGACTACCTCAATGAGTGTGTGTGTGTGTGTGTGTGTGTGTGTGTGTGTGTGTGTGTGTGTGTGTGTGTGTGTGTGAGTGAGTGAGACTAAAACCTGTGTGTGTGTATCAGTGTGTGTGTGTGTGTGTCTGATTACCTCTGTGTGAGTGGGTGTGTGTGAGAGAGACTACCTCGGTGTGTGTGTGTGAATACCTCAGTGTGTGTGTGTGTGTGTGTGTGTGTATGTGACTACCTCAGTGTGTGTGTGTGACAACCTCAGTGTGAGTGTGCTTGTGTGTGTGCGACTACCTCAGTGTGTGTGTGACTACCTCAATGAGTGTGTGTGTGTGTGTGTGTGTGTGTGTGTGTGAGACTACCCCTGTGTGTGTGTGTGTGTGTGTATGTGACTACCTCAGTGTGTGTGTGTGACAACCTCAGTGTGAGTATGCTTGTGCGTGTGCGACTACCTCAGTGTGTGTGTGTGTATGTGAGACTACATCAGTGTGTGTGTGTGACTACCTCAGTGTGTGTGTGTGTGTGTGTGTGTGTGTGTGTGTGTGTGTGACTACCTCAGTGTGTGTGTGTGTGTGTGTGTGACTACCTCTGTGTGTGTGTATCAGTGTGTGTGTGTGTGTCTGACTACCTCTGTGTGAGTGGGTGTGTGTGAGAGAGACTACCTCGGTGTGTGTGTGTGAATACCTCAGTGTGTGTGTGTGTGTGAGACTACCCCTGTGTGTGTGTATAAGTGTCTGTGTGTGTGTCTGACTACCTCTGTGTGAGTGTGTGTGTTTGTGAGAGAGACTACATCAGTGTGTGTGTGACTACCTCAGTGTGAGTGTGCTTGTGCGTGTGCGACTACCTCAGTTGTGTGTGTGTATGTGAGACTACATCGGTGTGTGTGTGTGGCTATTTCAGTGTGTGTGTGTGACTACCTCAGTGTGAGTGTGTGTGTGTGTGTTAGACTACCTTAGTGTGTGTGTGTGTGTGTGTGTGTGTGTGTGTGTGACTACCTCAGTGTGTGTGTGCGTGTGTGTGTGTGACTACCTCAGTGTTTGTGTGTGTGTGATTACCTCAGCCTGTGTGTGTTTGTGACTTATCAGTGTGTGGGTGTGTGTGTGACGACCTCAGTGTGTATGTGTGTGTGTGTGTGTGTGTGTGTGTGACTACCTCAGTGTGTGTGCAACTACCACAGTGTGTGTGTGTTTGTGACTACCTAAGAGTGTGTGTGTGTGTGTGTGTGTGTGACTACCTCAGTGTGTGTGTGTGTGACTACCTCAGTGTGAGTGTGCGTGCGCGCGTGTGTGTGTGTGTGTGTGTGACTACCTCAGTATGTGCATGTGTGTGTGTGTGTCACTACCTCAGTGTGTGTGTGACTACCTCAATGAGTGTGTGTGTGTGCGTGTGTGTGTGTGTGTGTGAGACTACCCCTGTGTGTGTGTGGATCTGTGTGTGTGTGTGTGTGTCTGATTACCTCTGTGTGAGTGGGTGTGTGTGAGAGAGACTACCTCGGTGTGTGTGTGTGAATACCTCAGTGAGTGTGTGTGTGTGTATGTGACTACCTCAGTGTCTGTCTGTCTGTGTGTGTGTGCGTGCGTGTGACTACCTCAGTGTGTGTGTGTGTGTGTGTGTGTGTGTGTGTGTGTGTGTGTGGGACAACTTCAGTGTGAGTGTGCTTGTGCGTGTGTGACTACCTCAGTGTGAGTGTGTGCGTGTCTGTGTCTGTGTGTGCGTGTGTGTGACTACGTCAGTGTGTGTGTATGTGTGTGACTACCTGTGTGTGTTTGTGTGTGTGACTACCTGTGTGTGTGTGTGTGTGTGTGACTACGTGTGTGTGTGTGTGTGTGTGTGTGTGAGACT
>NC_092775.1:57130158-57132658 GCF_047496795.1 Chiloscyllium punctatum
GTGTGTGTGAATACCTCAGTGTGTGTGTGTGTGTGTGTGTGTGACTACCTCAGTGTGTGTGTGTGTGTGTGTGTGTGTGTGTGTGTGTGTGTGACTACCTCTGTCTGTGTGAGTGTGTGTGTTTGTGTGTGACTACCTCCGTGTGTGTGTGTGAGACTACCTCAGTGTGAGTGTGTGTGTGTGTGTGACTACGTCAGTGTGTGTATGTGTGTGACTACGTGTGTGTGTGTGTGACTACGTGTGTCTGTGTGTGTGTGACTACGTGTGTCTGTGTGTGTGTGACTACGTGCGAGTGTGTGTGTGACTACGTGTGTGTGTGTGTGACTACGTGTGTGTGTGTGTGACTACGTGCGTGTGTGTGTGTGTGACTACCTCTGTGTGTGTGTGTGTGTGTGACTATATGTGTGTGTGTGTGACTACGTGTGTGTGTGTGTGTGTGACTACCTCAGAGTGTGTGTGTGTTTGTGTGACTACATCAGTGTGTGTGTGTGACCAACTCAGTGTGTGTGTGTGTGTGACTACCTCAGAGTGTGTGTGTGTGTTTGTGTGTGTGTGTGTGACTACATCAGTGTGTGTGTGCGTGTGTGTGTGTGTGTGTGTGTGTCTGACTACCTCTGTGTGAGTGGGTGTGTGTGAGAGAGACTACCTCGGTGTGTGTGTGTGAATACCTCAGTGTGTGTGTGTGTGTGTGTGTGACTACCTCAGTGTGTGTGTGTGTGTGTGTGTGTGTGACTACCTCAGTGTGTGTGTGTGTGTGTGTGTGTGTGTGTGTGTGTGTGTGTGTGTGTGTGTGAGACTACCTCAGTGTGTGTGTGTGTGTGTGTGTGTGTCTGGGACTACTTCAATGTGTGTGTGTGTGTGTGTGTGTGTGTGTGACTACGTGTGTGTGTGTGTGTGTGTGACTATATGTGTGTGTGTGTGACTACGTGTGTGTTTGTGTATGTGACTACCTCTGTGTGTGTGTGTGTGACAACCTCAGTGTGAGTGTGTGTGTGTGTGTGTGACTACCTCAGAGTGTGTGTGTGTGTTTGTGTGACTACATCAGTGTGTGTGTGTGACCAACTCAGTGTGTGTGTGTGTGTGACTACCTCAGAGTGTGTGTGTGTGTTTGTGTGTGTGTGTGTGACTACATCAGTGTGTGTGTGTGACCAACTCAGTGTGTGTGTGTGTGACTATCCCTGTGTGTGTATCAGTGTGTGAGTGTGTGTGACTACATCAGTGTGTGTGTGTGTGTGTGACCAACTCAGTGTGTGTGTGTGTGACTACCCCTGTGTGAGTATCAGTGTGTGTGTGTGAGTGACTACATCAGTGTGTGTGTGCGTGTGTGTGTGTGTGTGTGTGTGTGTGTGTGTGTGTGGCTACCCCTGTGTGTGTATCAGTGTGTGTGTGTGTGTGTGTCTGACTACCTCTGTGTGAGTGGGTGTGTGTGAGAGAGACTACCTCGGTGTGTGTGTGTGAATACCTCAGTGTGTGTGTGTGTGTGTGTGTGACTACCTCAGTGTGTGTGTGTGTGTGTGTGTGTGTGTGTGTGTGTGTGTGTGTGTGTGTGTGACAACCTCAGTGTGTGTGTGTGTGTGTGTGTGTGTGTGTGTGTGTGTGTGAGACTACCTCAGTGTGTGTGTGTGTGTGTGTGTGTGTGTCTGGGACTACTTCAATGTGTGTGTGTGTGTGTGTGTGTGTGTGTGTGTGTGACTACGTGTGTGTGTGTGTGTGTGTGACTACGTGCGTGTGTGTGTGTGTGTGTGTTTGATTACCTCAGCCTGTGTGTGTTTGTGACTACCTCAGTGTGTGGGTGTGTGTGACAACCTCAGTGAGTGTGTGTGTGTGACTACCTCAGTGTGTGTGTGTGTGTTTGTGAGAGTGACTACCTCAGTGTGTGTGTGTGTGTGTGTTTGTGTGTGTGTGACTAATTCAGTGTGCGTGTGAGGCTACCTCTGTTTGTGTGTGTGTGGGTGTGAGTGTGTGTGACTACCTCAGTATGTGCATGTGTGTGTGTGTGTCACTGCCTCAGTGTGTGTTTGTGACTACCTCAATGAGTGTGTGTGTGTGCGTGTGTGTGTGTGTGTGTGTGTGTGTGTGTGTGAGACTACCCCTGTGTGTGTGTATCAGTGTGTGTGTGTGTGTGTAACTGATTACCTCTGTGTGAGTGGGTGTGTGTGAGAGAGACTACCTCGTTGTGTGTGTGTGACTACCTCAGTGTGTGTGTGTGTGTGTGACAACCTCAGTGTGAGTGTGCTTGTGCGTGTGCGACTACCTCAGTGTGTGTGTGTGTATGTGAGACTACATCAGTGTGTGTGTGTGGCTATTTCAGTGTGTGTGTGTGACTACCTCAGTGTGTGTGTGTGTGTGTGTGTGTGACTACCTCTGTGTGTGTGTGTATCAGTGTGTGTGTCTGACTACCTCTGTGTGAGTGGGTGTGTGTGAGAGAGACTACATCAGTGTGTGTGTGACTACCTCAGTGTGAGTGTGTGTGTGTGTGTGTGTGTTTGTGAGGCTACAT
>NC_092775.1:57140158-57165158 GCF_047496795.1 Chiloscyllium punctatum
TGAGTGTGTGTGTGTGTGACTACCTCAATGAGTGTGTGTGTGTGTGTGTGTGTGTGTGTGTGTGTGACTACCTCAATGAGTGTGTGTGTGTGTGTGTGTGTATGTGTGTGTGTGTGTGTGACTACCTCAGTGTGTGTGCGACTACCACAGTGTGTGTGTGTTTGTGACTACCTAAGAGTGTGTGTGTGTGTGTGTGTGTGACTACCTCAGTGTGAGTGTGCGTGTGTGTGTGTGACTACCTCAGTATGTGCATGTGTGTGTGTGTGTCACTACCTCAGTGTGTGTGTGACTACCTCAATGAGTGTGTGTGTGTGCGTGTGTGTGTGTGTGAGAGACTACCCCTGTGTGTGTGTGGATCTGTGTGTGTGTGTGTGTGTCTGATTATCTCTGTGTGAGTGGGTGTGTGTGAGAGAGACTACCTCGGTGTGTGTGTGTGAATACCTCAGTGTGTGTGTGTGTGTGTGTGTGTATGTGACTACCTCAGTGTCTGTCTGTGTGTGTGTGTGTGTGTGTGTGTGTGTGTGTGTGTGACTACCTCTGTGTGAGTGTGCTTGTGCGTGTGTGACTACCTCAGTGTGAGTGTGTGCGTGTCTGTGTCTGTGTGTGTGTGTGTGTGCGTGACTACGTCAGTGTGTGTGTATGTGTGTGACTACCTGTGTGTGTGTGTGTGTGTGTGTGTGTGTGACTACGTGCGTGTGTGTGTGTGACTACGTGCGTGTGTGTGTGTGTGTTTGATTACCTCAGCCTGTGTGTGTTTGTGACTACCTCAGTGTGTGGGTGTGTGTGACAACCTCAGTGAGTGTGTGTGTGACTACTTCAGTGTGTGTGTGTGTGTTTGTGAGAGAGACTACCTCAGTGTGTGTGTGTGTGTTTGTGAGAGAGACTACCTCAGTGTGTGTGTGTGTTTGTGTGTGTGTGACTACCTCTGTGTGAGTGTGTGTGTGTGTGTGTGTGTGACTACCTCTGTGTGTGTGTGTGAGACAACCTCAGTGTGAGTGTGTGTGTGTGTGTGTGTGTGACTACATCAGTGTGTGTGTGTGTGACTACCCCTGTGTCTGTATCAGTGTGTGTGTGTGTGTGACTACCTCAGTGTGTGTGTGTGTGTGTGACTACCTCAGTGTGAGTGTGTGTGTGTGTGTGTGTGTGACTACCTCTGTGTGTGTGTGTGAGACAACCTCAGTGTGAGTGTGTGTGTGTGTGTGTGTGACTACATCAGTGTGTGTGTGTGTGACTACCCCTGTGTCTGTATCAGTGTGTGTGTGTGTGTGACTACCTCAGTGTGTGTGTGTGTGTGTGACTACCTCAGAGTGTGTGTGTGTGTTTGTGTGTTTGTGTGTGACTATATCAGTGTGTGTGTGTGACCAACTCAGTGTGTGTGTGTGTGACTATCCCTGTGTGTGTATCAGTGTGTGTGTTTGTGTGTGTGTGTGTGTGACTACATCAGTGTGTGTGTGTGACCAACTCAGTGTGTGTGTGTGTGACTAACCCTGTGTGTATATCAGTGTGTGTGTGTGTGTGACTACCTCTGTGTGTGTGTGTGACTACATCAGTGTGTGTGTGTGTGTGTGTGACCAACTCAGTGTGTGTGTGTGTGACTACCCCTATGTGTGTATCAGTGTGTGTGTGTGAGTGACTACATCAGTGTGTGTGTGTGTGTGTGTGTGTGTGACTACCTCAGTGTGTGTGTGCGTGTGTGTGTGTGTGTGTGTGTGACTACCCCTGTGTGTGTGTATCAGTGTGTGTGTGTGTGTGTCTGACTATCTCTGTGTGAGTGGGTGTGTGTGAGAGAGACTACCTCGGTGTGTGTGTGTGAATACCTCAGTGTGTGTGTGTGTGTGTGTGTGTATGTGACTACCTCAGTCTCTGTGTGTGTGTGTGTATGTGACTACCTCAGTCTCTGTGTGTGTGTGTGTGTGTGTATGTGACTACCTCAGTCTCTGTGTGTGTGTGTGTGACTACCTCAGTGTGTGTGTGTGTGTGTGTGTGTGTGACTACCTCAGTGTGTGTGTGTGTGTGTGTGGGACTACTTCAGTGTGTGTGTGTGTGTGTGTGTGTGTGTGTGTGACTACGTGCGTGTGTGTGTGTGTGTTTGATTACCTCAGCCTGTGTGTGTTTGTGACTACCTCAGTGTGTGACAACCTCAGTGAGTGAGTGTGTGTGTGTGTGTGTGTGACTACCTCAGTGTGAGTGTGCTTGTGCGTGTGCGACTACCTCAGTGTGAATACCTCTCTGTGTGTGTGTGTGTGTGTGTGTGTGTGTGACTACGTGCGTGTGTGTGTGTGTATTTGATTACCTCAGCCTGTGTGTGTTTGTGACTACCTCAGTGTGTGGGTGTGTGTGACAACCTCAGTGAGTGTGTGTGTGTGTGTGTGTGTGTGACTACTTCAGTGTGTGTGTGTGTGTTTGTGAGAGAGACTACCTCAGTGTGTGTGTGTGACTACCTCAGTGTGTCGGTGTGTGTTTGTGAGAGAGACTACCTCGGTGTGTGTGTGTGTGTGTGTGTAACTAATTCAGTGTGTTTGTGTGTGTGTGTGTGTGTGACTACCTCAGTGTGAGTGTGTGTGTGTCTGACTACCTCAATGAGTGTGTGTGTGTGTGTGTGTGTGTGTGTGTGTGTGTGACTACCTCAATGAGTGTGTGTGTGTGTGTGTGTGTGTATGTGTGTGTGTGTGTGTGACTACCTCAGTGTGTGTGCGACTACCACAGTGTGTGTGTGTTTGTGACTACCTAAGAGTGTGTGTGTGTGTGTGTGTGTGACTACCTCAGTGTGAGTGTGCGTGCGTGCACGCGCGTGTGTGTTTGTCTGTGTGTGACTACCTCAGTATGTGCATGTGTGTGTGTGTGTGTCACTACCTCAGTGTGTGTGTGACTACCTCAATGAGTGTGTGTGAGTGCGTGTGTGTGTGTGTGTGTGTGTGTGTGTGTTTGATTACCTCAGCCTGTGTGTGTTTGTGACTACCTCAGTGTGTGACAACCTCAGTGAGTGCGTGTGTGTGTGTGACTACTTCAGTGTGTGTGTGTGTGTTTGTGAGAGAGACTACCTCAGTGCGTGTGTGTGTGTTTGTGAGAGAGACTACCTCAATGTGTGTGTGTGTGTTTGTTTGTGTGTGTGTGACTAATTCAGCGTGTGTGTGACTACCTCAGTGTGTGTGTGTGTGTTTGTGAGAGAGACTACCTCAGTGTGTGTGTGTTTGGGTGTGTGTGACTAATTCAGTGTGTGTGTGAGGCTACCTATGTGTGTGTGTGTGTGTGTGTGTGTGTGTGTGTGTGTGTGTGTGTGTGTGTGTGACTACCTCTGTCTGTGTGAGTGTGTGTGTTTGTGTGTGACTACCTCTGTGTGTGTGTGTGTGTGAGACTACCTCAGTGTGAGTGTGTGCGTGTCTGTGTGTGTGTGTGTGTGTGTGTGTGACTACGTCAGTGTGTGTGTGTGTGAGACTACCTCAGTGTGAGTGTGTGCGTGTCTGTGTGTGTGTGTGTGTGTGACTACGTCAGTGTGTGTATGTGTGTGACTACCTGTGTGTGTGTGTGTGTGTGTGTGTGTGACTACGTGCGTCTGTGTGTGTGTGACTACGTGCGTGTGTGTGTGTGACTATGTGTGTGTGTGTGACTACGTGTGTGTTTGTGTGTGTGACAACCTCAGTGTGAGTGTGTGTGTGTGTGTGACTACATCAGTGTGTGTGTGTGTGACTACCCCTGTGTCTGTATCAGTGTGTGTGTGTGTGTGACTACCTCAGTGTGTGTGTGTGTGACTACCTCAGAGTGTGTGTGTGTGTTTGTGTGTGTGTGTGACTACATCAGTGTGTGTGTGTGTGACTATCCCTGTGTGTGTATCAGTGTGTGTGTGTGTGTGACTACCCCTGTGTGTGTATCAGTGTGTGTGTGTGAGTGACTACATCAGTGTGTGTGTCTGTGTGTGACTACCTCAGTGTGTGTGTGTGTGTGTGTGTGTGTGTGTGTGTGTGTGTGTGTGTTAGACTACCTCAGTGTGTGTGTGCGTGTGTGTGTGTGTGTGACTACCCTTGTGTGTGTGTATCAGTGTGTGTGTGTGTGTCTGACTACCTCTGTGTGAGTGGG
This sequence comes from Chiloscyllium punctatum, assembly GCF_047496795.1. NCBI lineage: Eukaryota > Metazoa > Chordata > Chondrichthyes > Orectolobiformes > Hemiscylliidae > Chiloscyllium > Chiloscyllium punctatum. Next base: position 57,144,233 of record NC_092775.1, read on the forward strand.
TGTGTGTGAGAGAGAGACTACCTCGGTGTGTGTGTGTGAATACATCAGTGTGTGTGTGTGTGTGTGTGTGTGTGTGTGTGTGTGTGTGTATGTGACTACCTCAGTCTCTGTGTGTGTGTGTGTGTGTGTGTGTGTGTGTGTGTGACTACCTCAGTGTGTGTGTGTGTGTGTGTGTGTGTGTGTGTGTGTGTGGGACTACCTCAGTGTGAGTGTGCTTGTGCGTGTGCGACTACCTCAGTGTGAGTGTGTGTGTGTGTGTGTGTGACTACGTGTGTGTGTGTGTGTGTGTGTGTGTGTGACTACGTGCGTGTGTGTGTTTGATTACCTCAGCCTGTGTGTGTTTGTGACTACCTCAGTGTGTGGGTGTGTGTGACAACCTCAGTGAGTGTGTGTGTGTGTGTGTGTGACTACCTCAGTGTGTGTGTGTGTATATGTGTGTGAAAACCTCAGTGTGTGTGTGTGTGTTTGTGAGAGAGACTACCTCAGTGTGAGTGTGTGTGTGTGTGTGTGTGTGAGACTACATCAGTGTGTGTGTGTGACCACCCCTGTGTGTGTGTGTGTGTGTGACTACCTCAGTGTGTGGGTGTGTGTTTGTGAGAGAGACTACCTCGGTGTGTGTGTGTGTGTGTGTGTAACTAATTCAGTGTGTTTGTTTTTGTGTGTGTGTGTGTGACTACATCAGTGTGAGTGTGTGTGTGTGTGACTACCTCTGTGTGTGTGTGTGAGACAACCTCAGTGTGAGTGTGTGTGTGTGTGTGTGTGACTACATCAGTGTGTGTGTGTGTGACTACCCCTGTGTCTGTATCAGTGTGTGTGTGTGTGTGACTACCTCAGTGTGTGTGTGTGTGTGTGACTACCTCAGAGTGTGTGTGTGTGTTTGTGTGTTTGTGTGTGACTATATCAGTGTGTGTGTGTGACCAACTCAGTGTGTGTGTGTGTGACTATCCCTGTGTGTGTATCAGTGTGTGTGTTTGTGTGTGTGTGTGTGTGACTACATCAGTGTGTGTGTGTGACCAACTCAGTGTGTGTGTGTGTGACTAACCCTGTGTGTATATCAGTGTGTGTGTGTGTGTGACTACCTCTGTGTGTGTGTGTGACTACATCAGTGTGTGTGTGTGTGTGTGTGACCAACTCAGTGTGTGTGTGTGTGACTACCCCTATGTGTGTATCAGTGTGTGTGTGTGAGTGACTACATCAGTGTGTGTGTGTGTGTGTGTGTGTGTGTGACTACCTCAGTGTGTGTGTGCGTGTGTGTGTGTGTGTGTGTGTGACTACCCCTGTGTGTGTGTATCAGTGTGTGTGTGTGTGTGTGTCTGACTATCTCTGTGTGAGTGGGTGTGTGTGAGAGAGACTACCTCGGTGTGTGTGTGTGAATACCTCAGTGTGTGTGTGTGTGTGTGTGTGTATGTGACTACCTCAGTCTCTGTGTGTGTGTGTGTATGTGACTACCTCAGTCTCTGTGTGTGTGTGTGTGTGTGTGTATGTGACTACCTCAGTCTCTGTGTGTGTGTGTGTGACTACCTCAGTGTGTGTGTGTGTGTGTGTGTGTGTGACTACCTCAGTGTGTGTGTGTGTGTGTGTGGGACTACTTCAGTGTGTGTGTGTGTGTGTGTGTGTGTGTGTGTGTGTGTGTGACTACGTGCGTGTGTGTGTGTGTGTTTGATTACCTCAGCCTGTGTGTGTTTGTGACTACCTCAGTGTGTGACAACCTCAGTGAGTGAGTGTGTGTGTGTGTGTGTGTGACTACCTCAGTGTGAGTGTGCTTGTGCGTGTGCGACTACCTCAGTGTGAATACCTCTCTGTGTGTGTGTGTGTGTGTGTGTGTGTGTGTGTGTGTGTGTGTGACTACGTGCGTGTGTGTGTGTGTATTTGATTACCTCAGCCTGTGTGTGTTTGTGACTACCTCAGTGTGTGGGTGTGTGTGACAACCTCAGTGAGTGTGTGTGTGTGTGTGTGTGTGTGACTACTTCAGTGTGTGTGTGTGTGTTTGTGAGAGAGACTACCTCAGTGTGTGTGTGTGACTACCTCAGTGTGTCGGTGTGTGTTTGTGAGAGAGACTACCTCGGTGTGTGTGTGTGTGTGTGTGTAACTAATTCAGTGTGTTTGTGTGTGTGTGTGTGTGTGACTACCTCAGTGTGAGTGTGTGTGTGTCTGACTACCTCAATGAGTGTGTGTGTGTGTGTGTGTGTGTGTGTGTGTGTGTGTGTGACTACCTCAATGAGTGTGTGTGTGTGTGTGTGTGTGTATGTGTGTGTGTGTGTGTGACTACCTCAGTGTGTGTGCGACTACCACAGTGTGTGTGTGTTTGTGACTACCTAAGAGTGTGTGTGTGTGTGTGTGTGTGACTACCTCAGTGTGAGTGTGCGTGCGTGCACGCGCGTGTGTGTTTGTCTGTGTGTGTGTGACTACCTCAGTATGTGCATGTGTGTGTGTGTGTGTCACTACCTCAGTGTGTGTGTGACTACCTCAATGAGTGTGTGTGAGTGCGTGTGTGTGTGTGTGTGTGTGTGTGTGTTTGATTACCTCAGCCTGTGTGTGTTTGTGACTACCTCAGTGTGTGACAACCTCAGTGAGTGCGTGTGTGTGTGTGACTACTTCAGTGTGTGTGTGTGTGTTTGTGAGAGAGACTACCTCAGTGCGTGTGTGTGTGTTTGTGAGAGAGACTACCTCAGTGTGTGTGTGTGTGTGTGTGTGTGTTTGTTTGTGTGTGTGTGACTAATTCAGCGTGTGTGTGACTACCTCAGTGTGTGTGTGTGTGTTTGTGAGAGAGACTACCTCAGTGTGTGTGTGTTTGGGTGTGTGTGACTAATTCAGTGTGTGTGTGAGGCTACCTATGTGTGTGTGTGTGTGTGTGTGTGTGTGTGTGTGTGTGTGTGTGTGTGTGTGTGACTACCTCTGTCTGTGTGAGTGTGTGTGTTTGTGTGTGACTACCTCTGTGTGTGTGTGTGTGTGAGACTACCTCAGTGTGAGTGTGTGCGTGTCTGTGTGTGTGTGTGTGTGTGTGTGTGACTACGTCAGTGTGTGTGTGTGTGAGACTACCTCAGTGTGAGTGTGTGCGTGTCTGTGTGTGTGTGTGTGTGTGTGTGTGACTACGTCAGTGTGTGTATGTGTGTGACTACCTGTGTGTGTGTGTGTGTGTGACTACGTGCGTCTGTGTGTGTGTGACTACGTGCGTGTGTGTGTGTGACTATGTGTGTGTGTGTGACTACGTGTGTGTTTGTGTGTGTGACAACCTCAGTGTGAGTGTGTGTGTGTGTGTGACTACATCAGTGTGTGTGTGTGTGACTACCCCTGTGTCTGTATCAGTGTGTGTGTGTGTGTGACTACCTCAGTGTGTGTGTGTGTGACTACCTCAGAGTGTGTGTGTGTGTTTGTGTGTGTGTGTGACTACATCAGTGTGTGTGTGTGTGTGACTATCCCTGTGTGTGTATCAGTGTGTGTGTGTGTGTGACTACCCCTGTGTGTGTATCAGTGTGTGTGTGTGAGTGACTACATCAGTGTGTGTGTCTGTGTGTGACTACCTCAGTGTGTGTGTGCGTGTGTGTGTGTGTGTGACTACCCTTGTGTGTGTGTATCAGTGTGTGTGTGTGTGTCTGACTACCTCTGTGTGAGTGGGTGTGTGTGAGAGAGAGACTACCTCGGTGTGTGTGTGTGAATACATCAGTGTGTGTGTGTGTGTGTGTGTGTGTATGTGACTACCTCAGTCTGTGTGTGTGTGTGTGTGTGTGTGTGTGTGTGTGTGTGACTACCTCAGTGTGTGTGTGTGTGTGTGTGTGTGTGTGTGTGTGTGGGACTACCTCAGTGTGAGTGTGCTTGTGCGTGTGCGACTACCTCAGTGTGAGTGTGTGTGTGTGTGTGTGTGACTACGTGTGTGTGTGTGTGTGTGTGTGTGTGTGTGTGTGACTACGTGCGTGTGTGTGTTTGATTACCTCAGCCTGTGTGTGTTTGTGACTACCTCAGTGAGTGTGTGTGTGTGTGTGTGTGACTACCTCAGTGTGTGTGTGTGTATATGTGTGTGAAAACCTCAGTGTGTGTGTGTGTGTTTGTGAGAGAGACTACCTCAGTGTGAGTGTGTGTGTGTGTGTGTGTGTGAGACTACATCAGTGTGTGTGTGTGACCACCCCTGTGTGTGTGTGTGTGTGTGACTACCTCAGTGTGTGGGTGTGTGTTTGTGAGAGAGACTACCTCGGTGTGTGTGTGTGTGTGTGTGTAACTAATTCAGTGTGTTTGTTTTTGTGTGTGTGTGTGTGACTACATCAGTGTGAGTGTGTGTGTGTGTGACTACATCAGTGTGAGTGTGTGTTTGTGTGACTACATCAGTGTGTGTGTGTGTGTGTGACTACCTCTGTGTGAGTGTGTGTGTGTGAGAGACTACCTCAATGTGTGTGTGTGTGTGTGTGAATACCTCAGTGTGAGTGTGTGTGTTTGTGAGAGAGACTACCTCAGTGTGTGTGTGTGACTACCTCAGTGCGTGTGTGTGTGTTTGTGAGACTACATCAGTGTGTGTGTGTGTGACTACCCCTGTGTGTGTATCAGTGTGTGTGTGTGTGTGACTACCCCTGTGTGTGTGTGAGTGACTATGTGTGTGTGTGTGTGTGTGTGTTCGTGTGTGTGTGACTAATTCAGTGTGCGTGTGAGGCTACCTCTGTGTGTGTGTGTGAGACTACCTCAGTGTGAGTGTGTGCGTGTCTGTGTGTGTGTGACTACGTCAGTGTGTGTATGTGTGTGACTACCTGTGTGTGTGACTACCTCAGTGTCTGTGTGTGTGTGTGTGTGTGTGTGTGTGTGTGTGTGTGTGTGACTACATCAGTGTGTGTGTGTGTGTGTGACTACCTCAGTGTGAGTGTGTGCATGTCTGTGTGTGTGTGACTACGTCAGTGTGTGTATGTGTGTGACTACCTGTGTGTGTGACTACCTCAGTGTCTGTCTGTGTGTGTGTGTGTGTGTGTGTGACTACATCAGTGTGTGTGTGTGTGTGTGTGTGTGACTACATCAGTGTGTGTGTGTGACCAACTCAGAGTGTGTGTGTGTGTGTGTATGTGACTACCTCAGTGTCTGTGTGTGTGTGTGTGTGTGTGGGACTACTTCAGTGTGTGTGTGTGACTACCCCTGTGTGTGTATCAGTGTGTGTGTGTGTGTGTGTGACTACCCCTGTGTGTGTGTGAGTGACTATGTGTGTGTGTGTGTGTGTTTGTGTGTGTGTGACTAATTCAGTGTGCGTGTGAGGCTACCTCTGTGTGTGTGTGTGTGAGACTACCTCAGTGTGAGTGTGTGCGTGTCTGTGTGTGTGTGACTACGTCAGTGTGTGTATGTGTGTGACTACCTGTGTGTGTGACTACCTCAGTGTCTGTCTGTGTGTGTGTGTGTGTGTGTGTGACTACATCAGTGTGTGTGTGTGTGTGTGTGAGACTACCTCAGTGTGAGTGTGTGCGTGTCTGTGTGTGTGTGACTACGTCAGTGTGTGTATGTGTGTGACTACCTGTGTGTGTGACTACCTCAGTGTCTGTCTGTGTGTGTGTGTGTGACTACATCAGTGTGTGTGTGTGTGTGACTACATCAGTGTGTGTGTGTGTGTGTGAGACTACCTCAGTGTGAGTGTGTGCGTGTCTGTGTGTGTGTGACTACCTCAGTGTCTGTCTGTGTGTGTGTGTGTGTGTGACTACATCAGTGTGTGTGTGTGTGTGTGTGTGTGTGACTACATCAGTGTGTGTGTGTGTGTTTGTGAGAGAGACTACCTCAGTGTGTGTGTGACTACCTCAGTGTGTGTGTGTGTTTGTGAGACTACATCAGTGTGTGTGTGTGACTACCCCTGTGTGTGTGTGAGTGACTATGTGTGTGTGTGTGTGTGTGTGTGTGACTACCTCAGTGTGAGTGTGTGTGTGTGTGTGTGTGTCTACCTCAGTGTGTGTGTGTGTGTGTTTGTGTGAGACTACCTCAATGTGTGTGTGCGTGTGTGAATACCTCAGTGTGAGTGTGTGTGTTTGTGAGAGAGACTACCTCAGTGTGTGTGTTTGTGAGACTACATCAGTGTGTGTGTGTGACTACCCCTGTGTGTGTATCAGTGTGTGTGTGTGTGTGTGAGTGACTATGTGTGTGTGTGTGTGTGTGTGTGTGTGTGTGTGTGACTACCTCAGTGTGAGTGTGTGTGTGTGTGTGTGACTACCTCAGTGTGAGTATGTGAGTGTGTGTGTCACTACCTCAGTGTGTGTGTGACTACCTCAATGAGTGTGTGTGTGTGTGTATGTGTGTGTATATGTGTGTGAAAACCTCAGTGTGTGTGTGTGTGTGTGTTTGTGAGAGAGACTACCTCAGTGTGTGTGTGTGTGTGTGTGTGTGTGAGACTACATCAGTGTGTGTGTGTGACCACCCCTGTGTGTGTGTGACTACCTCAGTGTGTGGGTGTGTGTTTGTGAGAGAGACTACCTCGGTGTGTGTGTGTGTGTAACTAATTCAGTGTGTTTGTGTGTGTGTGTGTGTGACTACCTCAGTGTGAGTGTGTGTGTGTGTGACTACCTCAATGAGTGTGTGTGTGTGTGTGTAAGTGACTGTGTGTGTGTGACTACCTCAGTGTGAGTGTGTGTGTGTGTGTGTGTGTCTACCTCAGTGTGTGTGTGTGTGTGTTTGTGTGAGACTACCTCAATGTGTGTGTGCGTGTGTGAATACCTCAGTGTGAGTGTGTGTGTTTGTGAGAGAGACTACCTCAGTGTGTGTGTGACTACCTCCGTGTGTGTGTTTGTGAGACTACATCAGTGTGTGTGTGTCACTACCTCAGTGTGTGTCTGTGTGTGTGTGACTACCTCAGTGTGAGAGTGTGTGTGTGTGTGTGTGACTGCCTCAATGAGTGTGTGTGTGTGTGTGTGTGTGTGTGTGTGAATACCTCAGTGTGTGTGTGTGTTTGTGAGAGAGACTACCTCGGTGTGTGTGTGTGTGTGTGTGTGTGTGTGACACTACCTCGGTGTGTGTGTGTGTGTGTGTGTGTATGACAACCTCAGTATGAGTGTGTGTGTGTGTGTGTGAGAGAGACTACCTCAGGGTGTGTGTGTGACCAACTCTGTATTTGTGTGAGACTACTCCTGTGTGTGTATCAGTGTGTGTGTGTGTGAGACTACCTCAGAGTGTGCGTGTGTGTTTGTGTGTGTGTCTGTGTGACTACCTCAGTGTGAGTGTGACAATGTGTGTGTGTGTGTGTGTGACTAACTCTGTGTTGGTGTGATTGTGACTGCGTGTGCATGTGTGACTACCACTGTGTCAGTGTGAGTGTGACAGAGTGTGTGTGTGTGTGTGTGTGTGACTACCTCTGTGTTGGTGTGGGTGTGACAACCTCCGTGTCAGTGTGAGTGTGACTGTGTGTGTGTGGGTGTGACTACCTCCATGTCAGTGTGAGTGTGACTGTGTGTGTGTGTGTGTGTGTGTGTGTGTGTGATTACGTCAGTGTCGGTGTGAGTGTGACTGTGTGTGTGACTACCTCAGTGTCAGTGACTGTGTGTGTGTGAGACTACCTCAGTGTCAGTGTGAGTGTGACTGTGTGTGTGACTACCTCAGTGTCGGTGTGAGTGTGACTGTGTGTGTGTGTGTGTGTGTGTGTGACTACCTCAGTGTCGGTGTGAGTGTGACTGTGTGTGTGTGTGTGTGTGATTACCTCAGTGTCGGTGTGTGTGTGCCTGTGTGTGTGACTACCTCAGTGTCAGTGACTGTGTGTGTGTGTGACTACCTCAGTGTCGGTGTGAGTGTGACTATGTGTGTGTGTGTGTGTTTGATTACCTCAGTGTCGGTGTGAGTGTGACTGTGTGTGTGACTACCTCAGTGCCAGTGTGACTGTGTGTGTGTGTGTGAGACTACCTCAGTGTGTGTGTGAGAGTCTGTGTGTGACTACCTCTGTGTGTGTGTGTGTGTGTGTGTGTGTGAGAGAGAGAGAGAGACTACCTCAGTGTGAGTGTGTGTGTGTGTGTGTGTGTGTGTGTGACTACCTCTGTGTGAGTGTGTGTGACTACCTCAGTGTGTGTGTGTGTGTGTGTGGGTGTGACTACCTCAGTGTGAGTGTGCGTGGGTGTGACTACCTCAGTGTGAGTGTGCGTGGGTGTGACTACCTCAGTGTGTGTGAGAGAGAATACCTCAGTGCGTGTGTGTGTGTGAGAGAGAGACTACCTCAGTGTGTGTGTGCGTGTGTGTGTGTGAGACTACTTCAGTGTGTGTGTGTGTGTGTGTGTGTGTGCGACAACGTGTGTGTGTGCATGTGTGTGTGACTACGTGTGTATGTGTGTGTGTGACTACCTCAGTGTGTGAGTGTGTGTGTGACTACGTGTGTATGTGTGTGTGTGTGTGACTACCTCTGTGTGTGAGTGTGTGTGTGAGACTGTCTCTGTGTGTGAATCTGTGTGTGACTACCCCTGAGTGTGTGTGTCAGTGTGCGTGTGTGTGACTACCTCTGTGTGAGTGTGTGTGGGTGTGTGTGAGAGAGACTATCTCAGTGTGTGTGTGTGTGTGTGAGTGAATACCTCAGTGTGTGTGTGTGTGTGAGTGTGTGTGAGAGAGACTACGTCAGTGTGTGTGTGTGTGTGTGTGTGTGTGAGTGACTACCTCAGTGTGAGTGTGTGTGACTACCTGTGTGTGTGTGTGCAACTACGTGTGTGTGTGCGTGTGTGTGTGACTACGTGTGTATGTGTGTGTGTGTGACTACCTCTGTGCGTGTGTGTGAGTCTGTGTGTGACTACCTCTGTGTCAGTGTGAGTGTGACTGTGTGTGTGTGTGTGTGTGTGTGATTACGTCAGTGTCGGTGTGAGTGTGACTGTGTGTGTGACTACCTCCGTGTCAGTGACTGTGTGTGTGTGAGACTACCTCAGTGTCAGTGTGAGTGTGACTGTGTGTGTGTGTGTGTGTGTGACTACCTCAGTGTCGGTGTGAGTGTGACTGTGTGTGTGTGTGTGTGTGATTACCTCAGTGTCGGTGTGAGTGTGACTGTGTGTGTGACTACCTCAGTGTCAGTGACTGTGTGTGTGTGTGACTACCTCAGTGTCGGTGTGAGTGTGACTGTGTGTGTGTGTGTGATTACCTCAGTGTCGGTGTGAGTGTGACTGTGTGTGTGACTACCTCAGTGCCAGTGTGACTGTGTGTGTGTGAGACTACCTCAGTGTCTGTGTGAGTGTGACTGTGTGTGTGACTACCTCAGTGTTAGTGTGACTGTGTGTGTGTGTGAGACTACCTCAGTGTGTGTGTGAGAGTCTGTGTGTGACTACCTCAGTGTGTGTGTGTGTGTGTGTGTGTGAGAGAGAGAGAGACTACCTCAGTGTGAGTGTGTGTGTGTGTGTGTGTGTGACTACCTCTGTGTGAGTGTGTGTGACTACCTCAGTGTGTGTGTGTGTGGGTGTGACTACCTCAGTGTGAGTGTGCGTGGGTGTGACTACCTCAGTGTGAGTGTGCGTGGGTGTGACTACCTCAGTGTGTGTGTGTGTGTGTGTGTGAGACTACTTCAGTGTGTGTGTGTGTGTGTGTGTGTGTGTGTGTGTGTGTGTGTGTGAGAGAGAGAATACCTCAGTGCGTGTGTGTGTGTGAGAGAGAGACTACCTCAGTGTGTGTGTGCGTGTGTGTGTGTGAGACTACTTCAGTGTGTGTGTGTGCGACCACGTGTGTGTGTGCATGTGTGTGTGACTACGTGTGTGTGTGTGTGTGACTACCTCAGTGTGTGTGTGTGTGTGAGTGTGTGTGTGACTACGTGTGTATGTGTGTGTGTGTGTGTGACTACCTCTGTGTGTGAGTGTGTGTGTGAGACTGTCTCTGTGTGTGAATCTGTGTGTGACTACCCCTGAGTGTGTGTGTCAGTGTGCGTGTGTGTGACTACCTCTGTGTGAGTGTGTGTGACTACCTGTGTGTGTGTGTGCAACTACGTGTGTGTGTGCGTGTGTGTGTGACTACGTGTGTTTGTGTGTGTGTGTGTGACTACCTCTGTGCGTGTGTGTGAGTCTGTGTGTGACTACCTCAGTGTGTGTGTGTGTGTGTGTGTCTGACTACCTCTGTGTGTGTGTGTGTGTGTGTGTGTGTGACTCCCTCAGTGTGTGTGTGTGTGAGACTACCTCAGTGTGAGTGTGCGTGCACGCGCGCGTGTGTGTGTGTGTGAGACTGCCTCTGTGTGTGTGTGTGACTACCTCAGTGTGTGTATGTGTGTGACTACCTGTGTGTGTGACTACCTCAGTGTCTGTCTGTGTGTGTGTGTGTGTGTGTGTGTGACTACATCAGTGTGTGTGTGTGTGTGACTACATCAGTGTGTGTGTGTGACCAACTCAGAGTGTGTGTGTGTGTGTGACTACCTCAATGTGTGTGTGTGTGTGTGTGTGTGAATACCTCAGTGTGAGTGTGTGTGTTTGTGAGAGAGACTACCTCAGTGTGTGTGTGACTACCTCAGTGTGTGTGTGTGTGTGTGTTTGTGAGACTACATCAGTGTGTGTGTGTGACTACCCCTGTGTGTGTATCAGTGTGTGTGTGTATGTGTGAGTGACTATGTGTGTGTGTGAGACTACCTCAGTGTGAGTGTGTGTGTGTGTGTGTGACTACCTCAGTGTGTGTGTGTGTGTGTGTGTGTGTGTGTGTGTGTGTGTGTGTGTGTGTGACTACCTCAGTGTGAGTATGTGAGTGTGTGTGTCACTACCTCAGTGTGTGTGTGACTACCTCAATGAGTGTGTGTGTGTGTGTATGTGTGTGTATATGTGTGTGAAAACCTCAGTGTGTGTGTGTGTGTGTTTGTGAGAGAGACTACCTCAGTGTGAGTGTGTGTGTGTGTGTGAGACTACATCAGTGTGTGTGTGTGACCACCCCTGTGTGTGTGTGTGTGTGTGTCTACCTCAGTGTGTGGGTGTGTGTTTGTGAGAGAGACTACCTCGGTGTGTGTGTGTGTGTGTGTAACTAATTCAGTGTGTTTGTGTGTGTGTGTGTGTGACTACCTCAGTGTGAGTGTGTGTGTGTGTGACTACCTCAATGAGTGTGTGTGTGTGTGTGTGTGTATGTGTGTGTGTGTGTGTGACTACCTCAGTGTGTGTGCGACTACCACAGTGTGTGTGTGTTTGTGACTACCTAAGAGTGTGTGTGTGTGTGTGTGTGACTACCTCAGTGTGAGTGTGCGTGCGCGCGCGCGCGTGTGTGTTTGTCTGTGTGTGTGTGTGTGTGACTACCTCAGTATGTGCATGTGTGTGTGTGTGTCACTACCTCAGTGTGTGTGTGACTACCTCAATGAGTGTGTGTGAGTGCGTGTGTGTGTGTGTGTGTGTGTGTGTGTGCGTGTGTGTGTGTGTGTGAGACTACCCCTGTGTGTGTGTATCAGTGTGTGTGTGTGTGTCTGATTACCTCTGTGTGAGTGGGTGTGTGTGAGAGAGACTACCTCGGTGTGTGTGTGTGAATACCTCAGTGTGTGTGTGTGTGTGTGTGTGTGTGTATGTGACTACCTCAGTGTCTGTCTGTGTGTGTGTGTGTGTGTGTGTGTGACTACCTCTGTGTGTGTGTGTGTGTGTGTGTGTGACTACCTCTGTGTGAGTGTGCTTGTGCGTGTGTGACTACCTCAGTGTGAGTGTGTGCGTGTCTGTGTCTGTGTGTGTGTGTGTGTGCGTGACTACGTCAGTGTGTGTGTATGTGTGTGACTACCTGTGTGTGTGTGTGTGTGTGTGTGTGTGTGTGTGTGTGTGTGACTACGTGCGTGTGTGTGTGTGTGTGTGTGTGTGTGACTACGTGCGTGTGTGTGTGTGTGTTTGATTACCTCAGCCTGTGTGTGTTTGTGACTACCTCAGTGTGTGGGTGTGTGTGACAACCTCAGTGAGTGTGTGTGTGACTACTTCAGTGTGTGTGTGTGTGTTTGTGAGAGAGACTACCTCAGTGTGTGTGTGTGTGTTTGTGAGAGAGACTACCTCAGTGTGTGTGTGTGTTTGTGTGTGTGTGACTACCTCTGTGTGAGTGTGTGTGTGTGTGTGTGTGACTACCTCTGTGTGTGTGTGTGAGACAACCTCAGTGTGAGTGTGTGTGTGTGTGTGTGTGACTACATCAGTGTGTGTGTGTGTGACTACCCCTGTGTCTGTATCAGTGTGTGTGTGTGTGTGACTACCTCAGTGTGTGTGTGTGTGTGTGTGACTACCTCAGAGTGTGTGTGTGTGTTTGTGTGTTTGTGTGTGACTATATCAGTGTGTGTGTGTGACCAACTCAGTGTGTGTGTGTGTGACTATCCCTGTGTGTGTATCAGTGTGTGTGTTTGTGTGTGTGTGTGTGACTACATCAGTGTGTGTGTGTGACCAACTCAGTGTGTGTGTGTGTGACTAACCCTGTGTGTATATCAGTGTGTGTGTGTGTGTGACTACCTCTGTGTGTGTGTGTGACTACATCAGTGTGTGTGTGTGTGTGTGTGTGTGTGTGTGACCAACTCAGTGTGTGTGTGTGTGACTACCCCTATGTGTGTATCAGTGTGTGTGTGTGAGTGACTACATCAGTGTGTGTGTGTGTGTGTGTGTGTGTGTGACTACCTCAGTGTGTGTGTGCGTGTGTGTGTGTGTGTGTGTGACTACCCCTGTGTGTGTGTATCAGTGTGTGTGTGTGTGTGTCTGACTACCTCTGTGTGAGTGGGTGTGTGTGAGAGAGACTACCTCGGTGTGTGTGTGTGAATACCTCAGTGTGTGTGTGTGTGTGTGTGTGTGTATGTGACTACCTCAGTCTCTGTGTGTGTGTGTGTATGTGACTACCTCAGTCTCTGTGTGTGTGTGTGTGTGTGTATGTGACTACCTCAGTCTCTGTGTGTGTGTGTGTGACTACCTCAGTGTGTGTGTGTGTGTGTGTGTGTGTGACTACCTCAGTGTGTGTGTGTGTGTGTGTGGGACTACTTCAGTGTGTGTGTGTGTGTGTGTGTGTGTGTGTGTGTGACTACGTGCGTGTGTGTGTGTGTGTGTGTATGTGACTACCTCAGTCTCTGTGTGTGTGTGTGTGACTACCTCAGTGTGTGTGTGTGTGTGTGTGACTACCTCAGTGTGTGTGTGTGTGTGTGTGGGACTACTTCAGTGTGTGTGTGTGTGTGTGTGTGTGTGTGTGTGTGTGTGTGTGACTGCGTGCGTGTGTGTGTGTGTGTGTGTGTGTGTTTGATTACCTCATCCTGTGTGTGTTTGTGACTACCTCAGTGTGTGGGTGTGTGTGACAACCTCAGTGAGTGTGTGTGTGTGTGTGTGTGTGTGACTACTTCAGTGTGTGTGTGTGTGTTTGTGAGAGAGACTACCTCAGTGTGTGTGTGTGACTACCTCAGTGTGTCAGTGTGTGTTTGTGAGAGAGACTACCTCGGTGCGTGTGTGTGTGTGTAACTAATTCAGTGTGTTTGTGTGTGTGTGTGTGTGTGACTACCTCAGTGTGAGTGTGTGTGTGTGTGACTACCTCAATGAGTGTGTGTGTGTGTGTGTGTGTGTGTGTGTGTGTGACTACCTCAATGAGTGTGTGTGTGTGTGTGTGTGTGTGTATGTGTGTGTGTGTGTGTGACTACCTCAGTGTGTGTGCGACTACCACAGTGTGTGTGTGTTTGTGACTACCTAAGAGTGTGTGTGTGTGTGTGTGTGTGACTACCTCAGTGTGAGTGTGCGTGCGCGCGCGCGCGTGTGTTTGTCTGTGTGTGTGTGTGTGTGTGTGACTACCTCAGTATGTGCATGTGTGTGTGTGTGTGTCACTACCTCAGTGTGTGTGTGACTACCTCAATGAGTGTGTGTGAGTGCGTGTGTGTGTGTGTGTGTGTGTGTGAGACTACCCCTGTGTGTGTGTATCAGTGTGTGTGTGTGTGTGTGTCTGATTACCTCTGTGTGAGTGGGTGTGTGTGAGAGAGACTACCTCGGTGTGTGTGTGTGAATACCTCTCTGTGTGTGTGTGTGTGTGTGTTTGATTACCTCAGCCTGTGTGTGTTTGTGACTACCTCAGTGTGTGACAACCTCAGTGAGTGTGTGTGTGTGTGTGTGTGTGTGGGACTACTTCAGTGTGTGTGTGTGTGTGTGTGTGTGACTACCTCAGTGTGAGTGTGCTTGTGCGTGTGCGACTACCTCAGTGTGAGTGTGTGTGTGACTACGTGTGTGTGTGTGTGTGTGTGTGTGTGTGTGTGTGTGACTACGTGCGTGTGTGTGTGTGTGTTTGATTACCTCAGCCTGTGTGTGTGTGACAACCTCAGTGAGTGTGTGTGTGTGTGTGTGTGTGTGTGTGTGTGTGTGTGTGTGTGACTACTTCAGTGTGTGTGTGTGTGTGTTTGTGTGTGTGTGACTAATTCAGTGTGCGTGTGAGGCTACCTCTGTGTGTGTGTGTGTGTGAGACTACCTCAGTGTGAGTGTGTGCGTGTCTGTGTGTGTGTGACTACGTCAGTGTGTGTATGTGTGTGACTACCTGTGTGTGTGACTACCTCAGTGTCTGTCTGTGTGTGTGTGTGTGTGTGTGTGACTACATCAGTGTGTGTGTGTGTGTGACTACATCAGTGTGTGTGTGTGACCAACTCAGAGTGTGTGTGTGTGTGTGACTACCTCAATGTGTGTGTGTGTGTGTGTGTGTGTGAATACCTCAGTGTGAGTGTGTGTGTTTGTGAGAGAGACTACCTCAGTGTGTGTGTGACTACCTCAGTGTGTGTGTGTGTGTGTTTGTGAGACTACATCAGTGTGTGTGTGTGACTACCCCTGTGTGTGTATCAGTGTGTGTGTGTATGTGTGAGTGACTATGTGTGTGTGTGTGTGTGTGTGTGTGTGAGACTACCTCAGTGTGAGTGTGTGTGTGTGTGTGTGACTACCTCAGTGTGTGTGTGTGTGTGTGTGTGTGTGTGTGTGTGACTACCTCAGTGTGAGTATGTGAGTGTGTGTGTCACTACCTCAGTGTGTGTGTGACTACCTCAATGAGTGTGTGTGTGTGTGTGTGTATGTGTGCGTATATGTGTGTGAAAACCTCAGTGTGTGTGTGTGTGTGTGTTTGTGAGAGAGACTACCTCAGTGTGAGTGTGTGTGTGTGTGTGAGACTACATCAGTGTGTGTGTGTGACCACCCCTGTGTGTGGGTGTGTGTTTGTGAGAGAGACTACCTCGGTGTGTGTGTGTGTGTGTGTAACTAATTCAGTGTGTTTGTGTGTGTGTGTGTGTGACTACCTCAGTGTGAGTGTGTGTGTGTGTGACTACCTCAATGAGTGTGTGTGTGTGTGTGTGTGTGTGTGTGTGTGACTACCTCAGTGTGTGTGCGACTACCACAGTGTGTGTGTGTTTGTGACTACCTAAGAGTGTGTGTGTGTGACTACCTCAGTGTGAGTGTGCGTGCGCGCGCGCGCGTGTGTGTTTGTGTGTGTGTATGTGTGTGTGTGACTACCTCAGTATGTGCATGTGTGTGTGTGTGTCACTACCTCAGTGTGTGTGTGACTACCTCAATGAGTGTGTGTGAGTGCGTGTGTGTGTGTGTGTGTGTGTGTGTGTGTGTGTGTGTGAGACTACCCCTGTGTGTGTGTATCAGTGTGTGTGTGTGTGTGTCTGATTACCTCTGTGTGAGTGGGTGTGTGTGAGAGAGACTACCTCGGTGTGTGTGTGTGAATACCTCTGTGTGTATGTGACTACCTCAGTGTCTGTCTGTGTGTGTGTGGGACTACTTCAGTGTGAGTGTGCTTGTGCGTGTGTGACTACCTCAGTGTGAGTGTGTGCGTGTCTGTGTCTGTGTGTGTGTGTGTGTGACTACGTCAGTGTGTGTGTGTGTGTGTGACTACCTGTTTGTGTGACTACCTGTGTGTGTGTGTGTGTGTGACTACCTGTGTGTGTGTGTGTGTGCGTGTGTGTGTGTGTTTGATTACCTCAGCCTGTGTGTGTTTGTGACTACCTCAGTGTGTGACAACCTCAGTGAGTGCGTGTGTGTGTGTGACTACTTCAGTGTGTGTGTGTGTGTTTGTGAGAGAGACTACCTCAGTGCGTGTGTGTGTGTTTGTGAGAGAGACTACCTCAATGTGTGTGTGTGTGTTTGTTTGTGTGTGTGTGACTAATTCAGCGTGTGTGTGACTACCTCAGTGTGTGTGTGTGTGTTTGTGAGAGAGACTACCTCAGTGTGTGTGTGTGTGTGTTTGGGTGTGTGTGACTAATTCAGTGTGTGTGTGAGGCTACCTATGTGTGTGTGTGTGTGTGTGTGTGTGTGTGTGTGTGTGTGTGTGACTACCTCTGTCTGTGTGAGTGTGTGTGTTTGTGTGTGACTACCTCTGTGTGTGTGTGTGTGTGTGAGACTACCTCAGTGTGAGTGTGTGCGTGTCTGTGTGTGTGTGTGTGTGTGTGTGACTACGTCAGTGTGTGTGTGTGTGAGACTACCTCAGTGTGAGTGTGTGCGTGTCTGTGTGTGTGTGTGTGTGTGTGTGTGACTACGTCAGTGTGTGTATGTGTGTGACTACCTGTGTGTGTGTGTGTGTGTGTGACTACGTGCGTCTGTGTGTGTGTGACTACGTGCGTGTGTGTGTGTGACTACATGCGTGTGTGTGTGTGTGTGTGAGACTATGTGTGTGTGTGACTACGTGTGTGTTTGTGTGTGTGACAACCTCAGTGTGAGTGTGTGTGTGTGTGTGACTACATCAGTGTGTGTGTGTGTGACTACCCCTGTGTCTGTATCAGTGTGTGTGTGTGTGTGACTACCTCAGTGTGTGTGTGTGTGTGACTACCTCAGAGTGTGTGTGTGTGTTTGTGTGTGTGTGTGACTACATCAGTGTGTGTGTGTGTGACTATCCCTGTGTGTGTATCAGTGTGTGTGTGTGTGTGACTACCCCTGTGTGTGTATCAGTGTGTGTGTGTGAGTGACTACATCAGTGTGTGTGTCTGTGTGTGACTACCTCAGTGTGTGTGTGCGTGTGTGTGTGTGTGTGACTACCCTTGTGTGTGTGTATCAGTGTGTGTGTGTGTGTCTGACTACCTCTGTGTGAGTGGGTGTGTGTGAGAGAGAGACTACCTCGGTGTGTGTGTGTGAATACATCAGTGTGTGTGTGTGTGTGTGTGTGTGTGTATGTGACTACCTCAGTCTCTGTGTGTGTGTGTGTGTGTGTGTGTGTGTGTGTGTGTGTGTGACTACCTCAGTGTGTGTGTGTGTGTGTGTGTGTGTGTGTGTGTGGGACTACCTCAGTGTGAGTGTGCTTGTGCGTGTGCGACTACCTCAGTGTGAGTGTGTGTGTGTGTGTGTGTGACTACGTGTGTGTGTGTGTGTGTGTGTGTGTGTGTGACTACGTGCGTGTGTGTGTTTGATTACCTCAGCCTGTGTGTGTTTGTGACTACCTCAGTGTGTGGGTGTGTGTGACAACCTCAGTGAGTGTGTGTGTGTGTGTGTGTGTGACTACCTCAGTGTGTGTGTGTGTATATGTGTGTGAAAACCTCAGTGTGTGTGTGTGTGTTTGTGAGAGAGACTACCTCAGTGTGAGTGTGTGTGTGTGTGTGTGTGTGAGACTACATCAGTGTGTGTGTGTGACCACCCCTGTGTGTGTGTGTGTGTGTGACTACCTCAGTGTGTGGGTGTGTGTTTGTGAGAGAGACTACCTCGGTGTGTGTGTGTGTGTGTAACTAATTCAGTGTGTTTCTTTTTGTGTGTGTGTGTGTGTGACTACATCAGTGTGAGTGTGTGTGTGTGTGACTACATCAGTGTGAGTGTGTGTTTGTGTGACTACATCAGTGTGTGTGTGTGTGTGTGACTACCTCTGTGTGAGTGAGTGTGTGTGAGAGACTACCTCAATGTGTGTGTGTGTGTGTGTGAATACCTCAGTGTGAGTGTGTGTGTTTGTGAGAGAGACTACCTCAGTGTGTGTGTGTGACTACCTCAGAGTGTGTGTGTGTGTTTGTGTGTGTGTGTGACTACATCAGTGTGTGTGTGTGTGACTATCCCTGTGTGTGTATCAGTGTGTGTGTGTGTGTGACTACCCCTGTGTGTGTATCAGTGTGTGTGTGTGAGTGACTACATCAGTGTGTGTGTCTGTGTGTGACTACCTCAGTGTGTGTGTGCGTGTGTGTGTGTGTGTGTGACTACCCTTGTGTGTGTGTATCAGTGTGTGTGTGTGTGTCTGACTACCTCTGTGTGAGTGGGTGTGTGTGAGAGAGAGACTACCTCGGTGTGTGTGTGTGAATACATCAGTGTGTGTGTGTGTGTGTGTGTGTGTGTGTATGTGACTACCTCAGTCTCTGTGTGTGTGTGTGTGTGTGTGTGTGTGTGTGTGTGTGTGACTACCTCAGTGTGTGTGTGTGTGTGTGTGTGTGTGTGTGGGACTACCTCAGTGTGAGTGTGCTTGTGCGTGTGCGACTACCTCAGTGTGAGTGTGTGTGTGTGTGTGTGTGACTACGTGTGTGTGTGTGTGTGTGTGTGTGTGTGACTACGTGCGTGTGTGTGTTTGATTACCTCAGCCTGTGTGTGTTTGTGACTACCTCAGTGTGTGGGTGTGTGTGACAACCTCAGTGAGTGTGTGTGTGTGTGTGTGTGTGACTACCTCAGTGTGTGTGTGTGTATATGTGTGTGAAAACCTCAGTGTGTGTGTGTGTGTTTGTGAGAGAGACTACCTCAGTGTGAGTGTGTGTGTGTGTGTGTGTGTGAGACTACATCAGTGTGTGTGTGTGTGTGTGTGTGACTACCTCAGTGTGTGGGTGTGTGTTTGTGAGAGAGACTACCTCGGTGTGTGTGTGTGTGTGTAACTAATTCAGTGTGTTTGTTTTTGTGTGTGTGTGTGTGTGACTACATCAGTGTGAGTGTGTGTGTGTGTGACTACATCAGTGTGAGTGTGTGTTTGTGTGACTACATCAGTGTGTGTGTGTGTGTGTGACTACCTCTGTGTGAGTGTGTGTGTGTGAGAGACTACCTCAATGTGTGTGTGTGTGTGTGTGAATACCTCAGTGTGAGTGTGTGTGTTTGTGAGAGAGACTACCTCAGTGTGTGTGTGTGACTACCTCAGTGCGTGTGTGTGTGTTTGTGAGACTACATCAGTGTGTGTGTGTGTGTGACTACCCCTGTGTGTGTATCAGTGTGTGTGTGTGTGTGACTACCCCTGTGTGTGTGTGAGTGACTATGTGTGTGTGTGTTCGTGTGTGTGTGACTAATTCAGTGTGCGTGTGAGGCTACCTCTGTGTGTGTGTGTGAGACTACCTCAGTGTGAGTGTGTGCGTGTCTGTGTGTGTGTGACTACGTCAGTGTGTGTATGTGTGTGACTACCTGTGTGTGTGACTACCTCAGTGTCTGTGTGTGTGTGTGACTACATCAGTGTGTGTGTGTGTGTGTGACTACCTCAGTGTGAGTGTGTGCATGTCTGTGTGTGTGTGACTACGTCAGTGTGTGTATGTGTGTGACTACCTGTGTGTGTGACTACCTCAGTGTCTGTCTGTGTGTGTGTGTGTGTGTGTGTGTGTGTGACTACATCAGTGTGTGTGTGTGTGTGTGACTACATCAGTGTGTGTGTGTGACCAACTCAGAGTGTGTGTGTGTGTGTGTGACTACATCAGTGTGTGTGTGTGTGTGTGAGACTACCTCAGTGTGAGTGTGTGCGTGTCTGTGTGTGTGTGACTACGTCAGTGTGTGTATGTGTGTGACTACCTGTGTGTGTGACTACCTCAGTGTCTGTCTGTGTGTGTGTGTGTGTGTGTGTGACTACATCAGTGTGTGTGTGTGTGTGTGTGACTACATCAGTGTGTGTGTGTGTGTTTGTGAGAGAGACTACCTCAGTGTGTGTGTGTGTGTGTGTGTGTGTGTGACTACCTCAGTGTGTGGGTGTGTGTTTGTGAGAGAGACTACCTCGGTGTGTGTGTGTGTGTGTAACTAATTCAGTGTGTTTGTGTGTGTGTGTGTGTGACTACCTCAGTGTGAGTGTGTGTGTGTGTGTGACTACCTCAATGAGTGTGTGTGTGTGTGTGTGTGTGTATGTGTGTGTGTGTGTGACTACCTCAGTGTGTGTGCGACTACCACAGTGTGTGTGTGTTTGTGACTACCTAAGAGTGTGTGTGTGTGTGTGTGTGTGTGACTACCTCAGTGTGAGTGTGCGTGCGCGCGCGCGCGTGTGTGTTTGTGTGTGTGTATGTGTGTGTGTGACTACCTCAGTATGTGCATGTGTGTGTGTGTGTCACTACCTCAGTGTGTGTGTGACTACCTCAATGAGTGTGTGTGAGTGCGTGTGTGTGTGTGTGTGTGTGTGTGTGTGTGTGTGTATCAGTGTGTGTGTGTGTGTGTGTCTGATTACCTCTGTGTGAGTGGGTGTGTGTGAGAGAGACTACCTCGGTGTGTGTGTGTGAATACCTCTGTGTGTGTGTGTGTGTGTGTGTGTGTGTATGTGACTACCTCAGTGTCTGTCTGTGTGTGTGTGTGTGTGGGACTACTTCAGTGTGTGTGTGTGACTACCCCTGTGTGTGTATCAGTGTGTGTGTGTGTGTGTGTGACTACCCCTGTGTGTGTGAGAGTGACTATGTGTGTGTGTGTGTGTGTGTTCGTGTGTGTGTGACTAATTCAGTGTGCGTGTGAGGCTACCTCTGTGTGTGTGTGTGTGAGACTACCTCAGTGTGAGTGTGTGCGTGTCTGTGTGTGTGTGACTACGTCAGTGTGTGTATGTGTGTGACTACCTGTGTGTGTGACTACCTCAGTGTCTGTCTGTGTGTGTGTGTGTGTGTGTGTGACTACATCAGTGTGTGTGTGTGTGTGTGTGAGACTACCTCAGTGTGAGTGTGTGCGTGTCTGTGTGTGTGTGACTACGTCAGTGTGTGTATGTGTGTGACTACCTGTGTGTGTGACTACCTCAGTGTCTGTGTGTGTGTGTGTGTGTGTGTGTGTGTGACTACATCAGTGTGTGTGTGTGTGTGTGTGTGTGTGACTACCTCAGTGTGAGTGTGTGCGTGTCTGTGTGTGTGTGACTACCTCAGTGTCTGTCTGTGTGTGTGTGTGTGTGACTACATCAGTGTGTGTGTGTGTGTGTGTGTGTGTGACTACATCAGTGTGTG